>NC_091579.1:1011928-1021928 GCF_042767895.1 Penaeus vannamei | reverse complement strand
GTTAGTTATGATTATGCATCCAATTAGTTGGCTTCGTAATAAGAGCCAGAGGCAATAGAAGCAGCAATAAAATTTTGTCTTCTTTTGCTTGTTTGAAAAATTAGGAGTTGCTCAGAGGCCATAATTTTCTCAGTGTACCTAAAATATTCACTACATGTGATAAAGTCATTGTCTCTTAGTTATACAGAAGCATAGAAACTCATCTATGTAATACAGCATGAATCTTATATGAGGGCATGCATGTCCGAGGTAATTCTCAGACAAATTACCTGAAAATGTTTAATGTCAGTTTAAAAGTTCATCTTTTACAAAAGCATCACCTTATTCATGTTAGTCATGATTGTAGAGTATTAATGTGAACATATTGATGCTGATGTTATAGTTTAAACTAAAAACATACAATAAACTCATTTTTGGACAACTGATCTGAAACAATGAATGCATATACCTTCATATTAGCAATACATAATTTCCTGCTGCCAGTTTAAAAGTGATAATGATTTCCTTATGCACAGTCTTAATTCTTCAGAATTTTATACAGTTCGCAATGTGTATGGAAATATTTTTTCTTATATACAAGTAATAAGATGGTAATGCTCTCCTTTACCCTTGTCATTAAAAACACACTCACTGTAATCTTGAAGCAGGTATGTCCCTCTTCAGGCTTCTGCTTAGGATGGAAACATATAATCTGTAAAAAACATAGATAAATGATAAAGTAAACGTTTAATACTGTCATTGAATCAACAGTCTGCGGTCCTAAGCAGAAGTATATGCTCAAAGATTACAAATATGCAATAGTTTCTGCATGTGTCATAGTTGGATGTATTATTTTAAATATTCTGAAGCATATTCTGCGTCATAAATACAGTTTGTGTTTTTGTGGACGTGTAAAAAGCCTTTGAGATATACACATGAACATAAATTGCACATGGCTGTTAGGTTACTTGGAGTGAATGGTAATTTTGTCCACAATTTCTGATCACATACGAGGGATAAAAAAAGATAGTGCCATAAAGTGATGAATAATATATAGTTGGAAGTGAGTGTTTTAAGGCATAACTTTTTACTTTTTATGGCATTGGTCTTGCACAGATATTTCCATTGGTCATTAATTGTCTCAACTGCCACCCAACAATTTTATCAATCTGGGTCAGTTTCATACTGCGTATATAATTTTCTTTTGTATCTAGCCATCACTCACTGTTGCAGTCCAATAGCACAGCCAGCAGTCACAGAATACTAGAAAGTGAATGGTATTGATTGTTGAATATATTTCTTTCTTGTCTGTGATAGTGAAACTGACTTAGCAAACTCATAGAAGAAATGATACACTTTCCACCAAATATAATAAAGGTATTTATGGGTCTCTTGTAAGCTCTGTTTCTCATATTATAGCAAAATTGTTTACATTTACTTTCTTCCTGTATGTCTTGTCATGTTTCTTTCTTTCCATCTTTCTCGGTCATCCAGCAGACCCTTTTCTCTTTCCGTAAAATACCAGATTTCCAAACATACTCTGATTTTGCTTTTTACAGCATTTTCTATTCGTAAAGGATTGTCATACTAAAATTTCAAGCTTCCTGTATGAAAGATGTGAGCCAGAAGACAAATTTAGAGAGAAAAAAATGGGAAAAAGAGAAGACACAAGAAATATGCAATTATTTTTTTCTATTTAGTATGATTTAAGTTGATTTTGCATTTGTTAAAACAACATTGTTTATATATATTCATAGAAATTGTATTAAGCATAACCCAGCGTGAAATCAAAGTCATGGGCATAGCTTCCACAGTGTGTAGTTTCAGAAGACTGCAGCATTTCATTCATCTTGTTTTCTTTTAGTCATATAAAGCATGTTACCAATTTCTTACTGAAATCTCTTTGCAGTATAGTAAGAAAATTATTTTATGTGTTACCCAAGTTCCTGAGTCATGGATATAGATCCTTTGCATCACATCATGTAACTAAATAAAGAGATACCTGTATTAATACTGGTAATTTTATTATGTATTCGAATATGGACATTGTTCAGTAAGATAAATTCAACTGATTCGAAGTCTGAGGTACAAGGCAGTTGTATAGTACGCTCGGCTATTGTTTGTTTGTATTCGTAGATTAATTAATGGCAATAAAATAACCATGATTTTTTTATTTGACTTTCAGCAAAAAGTATATGAAATCTTTTTTACCAGTGATATTTGTGATATATAATTCAACTGATGTGATTAAATGCTAAAAAGTAGCAAAAGCAAATATTTGGTTTTCTTTATACTGTTTCATTTTAAAAATTCAAATATGTATATGTACATAAGTATATCAATATATTTATGTGTATATGTATATATATATATATATATATATATATATATATATATATATATATATATATATATATACATATATATACATATATATACATATATATATTTATATATTTATATATTTATATATTTATATATATATATATATATATATATATATATATATATATATATATATATATATATATATTACACACACGCACATACACGCACACGCACATACACACACGCACTTACACACACGCACTTACACACACACGCACTCACACACACACACACTTACACACACATGCACTTACACACACACACACACGCACATGGACACACACACGCACGCACACACACACATACATACACACAAATATAAACACACATAAACGCACATGTGAGGAATTCATGATGAACAGATTGCAACAGGAACAACGAAGGGAAGGGCAAGAAAACACAAGAATATGCCTATTCGTGTGTGTGTTTTCCTGCCCTTCCCTTCGTTGTTCCTGTTGCAATAAACACACATGCACAAACACATAAACACATATACACATATAAAATGTTCGTGTTGATTTTTGCCATTTGGCAGAAGTCTCAGTAAAGATGTAGATGCAAGGCAATGCAAAATTATATCTTTGATCTTTAACTCCCAAAGGGCATGCATCTATATACAGGCATGCTCAGATTAAGACACAAGGTAACAACAATCCCACAGAATACCAGAAAATGATTGTGAAATTTTGAAGTCTCAAGACGAAGATTTTGGTGCATAGATTTCCTAAATGAAAGTAAACCTCTGTGTGAATTGAGGAAGCGATTGTGTAGTAGACAGATGTGCCATTTCTGCATTGGAGAAAACTGTAGCACTTTTACCACTGATGGCTGTGAAGGGCATTGTACTTTTTCCCCCCACATTTTCCTACAGTATTCTATTTTCATAGTTCTTAGTTCAGTTTTGTAATAACTATTTTTATTTCATTCATGTGGAATTTATCAGTAGTGCACCTTTCACTGTATAAGATGTAAAGATTTTTAAGATATTTTACTAGAGTTTGTCTTTGAATTCCCCCATGATAAGAACCCCGTGACACTTTCCTTTGGTGATGTCTTAGTAGACCTGTATTTCAGTAAAAGCAAAGGATTCAGACTTTAATTAATGTACAATACCAGGTAGAAAGTATATTCATAATAGCCACTTTATAAGAGCTGGAGCACAGATGAAAAATATTTCTTTCATCAAGGTATTTTACTGAATAAGCCTAATAAAAGGATTTAATGAAACAAAGAGGTACAATGTATCTTTAAAAAAATATATAACCTGTTGTTATGGTACAGTTATAGTTATAGGCTTTCATTTTGTTTCTGTTATCATCATGTAAATAAGCAGTCACAAAAAAAAATCAGAAAATCTACCTTGAACCAAGAGCCATACGTGATGCTGAACTTGATGTTCATCTGTCATTAGAATGATGATATGATAGGCACAAATGATTATCCAGTTTTCAGGTAAAATACAATACATCAATAATGGTATTACTTCCACGCAAGGGGAGGGTGTAGGGGGTTAAAAAGCCTCCCTCCCCCTCTCCCTCTCCCTCCCTCTCTCTCTCTCTCTCTCTCTCTCTCTCTCTCTCTCTCTCTCTCTCTCTCTCTCTCTCTCTCTCTCTCTCTCTCTCTCTCTCTCTCTCTCTCTCTCTCTCTCTCTCTCCCTCCCTCCCTCCCTCCCTCCCTCTCTCTCTCTCTCTCTCCCTCTCTCTCTCTCTCTCTCTCTCTCTCTCTCTCTGTCTCTCTCTCTCTCTCTCTCTCTCTCTCTCTCTCTCTCTCTCTCCCCCTCCTTCCCTCTCTCCCTCTCTCTCTCTCTTAGAAAAGGTATGAATGAGAATGAATATCTTCACAGTACAAGACCGGTTTTGGATATATCGAAACCAGTTAAATGCAACCCTTGTATTATTAAAACATTCATTCTCATTCATACCTTTTCTAAAATTCTCACAATGAAAACCCGTTCCTCATACCTCCCCCCCCCCCCCCCGTCTCTCTCTCTCTCTCTCTCTCTCTCTCTCTCTCTCTCTCTCTCTCTCTCTCTCTCTCTCTCTCTCTCTCTCTCTCTCTCTCTCTCTCTCTCTCTCTCTCTCTCTCTCTAAGAAACAAAAGATAAATGCAAACGAAATTTTAGCTCAATCAGTGTCGCCTTTTGTAAAACTAGTGAATGAATCAAATCATACGGCGTTTGGAGTTACTCGATTTGTTACTTGTGTAAACACCTCAACTACTTTTATCGTCAACAGGACCATGCTTCGTTTGATGAGTGAAGCAAATAGAACCACTTAGAAAGGTGGCCGTGGCTGTCGACATGGACAACGAAAGCGCTCCTCTTATACCGTCTGAGAGTGTGTTGGTTGTTTCTTTGAATTCTTGTCAGTCCAGTTAAATTTGCAGTCTACCTTCGTCCGGGCTATTTCTCGAAAGTGGCCTGGCCTGCGTCAGCTATTTCTAGCTCTCGTGTGTTTTGTTCGAACTATATGCTTAGCATGGAGGCTGGATTGTCAGCAAGCCTCCAGTTTCCACGGTGTAAGCATGAGGCATATCCAGTTTACCAGCCCGACGGCTGTGGTTGGGGGTCCGTTTCAGAAATTGCGTTTGCGGACAATTCTGTAAGTAATGTAACAGGGTGGCGTTCGGCTCGCCGCACTGCTTACATTACTTGTATCACGTCATCAATAATTTGCCAAGCGCATAGGTGACCGAGTCTTAATCTGTGCAGTATGGCTTCGGCATCTCTATTTTTGGAGGAAGTACCAGTGGTTCTTAGCCCGTGGCGTCTGATTACCATCTGGCTGAGGGCGAGTTTGTGGTATTTTCTCAGTGTATGGCGGCGCCAGAGACTGGCAAGCGCCGTAGCGTTAGACCAGTGGCTGAACATTCTTTGGCTTGGGTTGACGGTCATAGGACTTAGCGGCATGCCCGGCCATTTTCGGAGAGTCTGCCAGCAAGTTCATTCCCTCGGATGCCCATGTGGCTTAGGACCCACTTTATGATTATTCTTCTACCCTGATTAAGGATCCTCTGTGCTATTGTGGGGATAGTGGTCAGGTGGTAGATGTTTTTGTTGGGCAAGCTGTGCTAGAGACAGTCAATGGCTGATCTCGAGTCTGTGTGTAACCACGCGTCCTTCCCTTGGAGATGCGTGGGCCAGGGCTCCCATGATCGCAATCGTTTCAGCTTGGAGCGATGAGGCATTGTCAGTGACCCTGATGGATGTTGTGGCATCCCTTGCTGCGAAGCCAGAGCCTGCAGTGTGGTTTATGGGATCCACGGATCCGTCCTTATGTTGGTTGTTACCCGGAGGAGTTATTTGTGCAATGACCCTTTGTACTTGTGCCTTTAGGCTAGGCATAGAGTATTGATTTTCCCCCTTGACAAGCTCAATACTGAGAACTCGTTCATGGTGTTTGCCCTATAGTTAGGATGGGGGAGTCCATGCCCTTAGCAAGCAGTTGTTTGAACTGAAAGCGTATCAATACTGGCTGTATGTGTGAGCCAGTTGTCAGCAAACAGTTAGTAGTCTTGTAGGCGTAAAATAATTTTTGTCTCGTGTATGTGTTCCAGGGTGCCTGTATGACTGCGCTGCCATTAGATCGATCTGAGTATCCAGAGACAGCAGGTTATCCTCCATTAGGAGGCTAACCTTTCCATGAAGGGACACCCAAGATGATCCTGGTCGCTTCGTTTTGGAATGTGTCCTTTTTTTTAATATAGTGCTGGATGCAGAGGGCGACAGAAGCATAGTCTACAATAGGTTGGATATCGTGTACATAGTACTTTGTGTCCCGCTCATATGTCTCTCCCGGTCAATACTTCCATGTTATAGTTTTTTTTTCTTTCTTTCTTTCCTTCTTTCTTTAGTTAAGTGAGTGTGGCATATCCATATCTCAAGTTATTGATAGTCCTTAAATCATTCCAGATCCATGTCCTGGACAGTGAGTTATGTGTTTTTTGACATTGGTTTCAGAGCCATAGCTTTTGATTTTGCGATTGAAATCTTTAGATTCGTCCTGCAACACTCTCCAGACACAAGGTCCAGGCAACGCTGGGCTCTGGTGAGGCAGTGTTTACCAGAGATGATTGCCGAATCGTCTGCATAAGAGATGATCCTACACCCCTCTGGCAGGTGTATGTTGAGTATGCTGGACACGAGGGTGTTGGAAAGGGCAGGACTGCGGGCCCCACCCTGTGAATCCTTGCCCTGTTTCTCCTTTATCTTTCGTAACCACTGGAAGGCACATTATACACCTGGATGAGAGGTCTGGTATGGACTTCCGTCTTCAGGTAGAGCATGTCATGTTCCCTAATAGGATGGCGATCTTGTTCCCAAGTGCCCAGGAATGACCAAATATGGAATGGTCTGTCCTGTTGGTTGTCTTCACTCGATCTATTCGTCGCTGATGTGTTGAATTTCCTCCTACAAGCACTCTGGTCTGTATATCCTTAGTTAGGCTTTGTTTATGTTCTTGTCTGTGAAACCTCACCCCCAATCCCTTGCTCGCCGTTGTCTTGGGAGACGGTGACTGAGGCCCAATGTAGAGGACCACCCCTACCTTGGACCTCACCCCTCGCCTCAGTTATTTTTTTATTGTGTTTTCCTTCTCTTTTTCATCCCCTCCTTCTGCCTTCTTCCTAATGTGTAAGAGCCGTGCTGAAAGGATTAAAGGCTGGCTTTGTGTCAGTCATGAACTGCCTCCGGGAACCATGGCCACAGCATTCCCTTGTTTAATCCCCTAAACCTATAACCCTTGTAAGGGACACTGAGGGGTAGACCGTTTCTTTTCCCCACTTATTTCAGGCTCACCATGGTCAATAATAAAGACTATTTGTTTCCCTTATTAGAGTCATTAAGACTTGCCGCTTCATCAGCTAGCCTATCTAAATTTAATTTTATTGGTTCCCTGATCCCCGCCTCTCCTTCGACCACGGGTCCGACTGCTGATACTAATACTCCCTCTATGTTTTCTGAGAACTACCCATCAGAAAGCACCCCTTCCTCTCTCCCACCATTCTCTACTCTATCTCCTACAGTCTTCTCCATTGTCTACATCCTCCCATCTCATTACTATTCATCCTTATTGTCAGCCCATCTTCCTCCCGCCCTCGTCCTTCTAGTGCTTCCACCTCTGCAAACCTGAGTACTCTCTTTGGCCCAGCCAAGTGGGATCGATTCTTTGTGCTTCCCCCTACAGCCCCTTACTCTGACACTATCCTTCTATCCCAACAATGTCTCAAAAAAGTAGGCAAAGTATCCAGTAATTTTACAGGTTAGTTCCAGCTACAGGATCGCGACGATTTTGGTATCGATGGATCTCTCTCTCTCTCTACTATCTAAATACATAGAAATGATTGCGCGGAAAACGCCTATTAGCAACAATCTTGGCCCCGATAGCAGGGGAGGGCATGGAAGGTACGAGGGAAATTGCCGGGTAGAACATGAATACAATATACAGAAGCAGTCCCCACATTGCCTAATGTAGAGTACAGTCCCCCTGCAACTCCCCATGAGGAGATGCCGCCTCCCAGCCCCTGCAATGTGACGCAAAGAATCATCTCTCCTTCCCTAAATACGTGGAGGATTCTTTTTTCCCCGGGCGGGGGTTGAGGGCGGCAGCCAGCCATGCGGGGTCGCAATAAGGGTACTGATTCTGTGTATATTATTTATATTTAACCCCACAATTTCCCTGGTATTTTGCATGTCCTCCCTTGCTATCGAGGGCAAGAATGGGGGAGTTTGGGGGGGTGGGGTCCACGCAGTAATTTCCATATTGAATAGAGTAAGCGGAATCCGAAGATACCAAAATCGTCGCAATCTATTAGTCGGAACTGCTTTGTAAAATCACCCAGTGCTATACTATTCCTCCCAGAGGCCCTTGTAAGTCCTACACCAATATTGCCAAGAATAGCTGCCATAGACATGACCTTTCCCATGAAGTTTATATTGGAGTGTCCTCTCCTGTTCGACCATACCGACCCCATCTTCGTCAATGTCAGAAAAGGTGTTTTGGCCACCCATCCTAACACTGTCGCTCCAATGCCCGCTGCCCCCTGTGTGCCCAACCTGGTCATGGCTGTTCAAATTGTTCTGCAGAGTCACCGACGTGTGCTAATCGCGGTGGCTCCCATAATTTATTTCATAGGAACTGACCTGCTTTATAAGTTCGAATCCGAGGTCGCAGTTTTCAGATTCGAACTAGGCCTCGCTCGACGTGAAGCCAGACAAGAAGCAAGGCGACGACGGTTTTCTCTCTCTGCCTATTCCAACTCTGTCCTTCGCTCTGCTCCCCTCGCATCTCGAAATGTCTCGGCATCTCCCCAAGTATTTCTTTCTTCCTCCCCGAACCATACTACCTCTACCCCCCCCCCTTTCCCCCAGTCAAATTCCTTCTCCAGTCTAAATCTAGATACTTAGATAATAATAATAATAATTTTATTATCATTATTACGGTTATTATTATTATCATTATAGCAATGATAACAATAGTACCACTACTAATGATAATGATTATAATAATGATAATAATAATAATAATAGTAATAGCAATAAATAAAAATAATAATGATAATAGCGATAGTAATAATGATGATAATAAAAATGACATTAACAATAATGATAGTCATTGTTATCATCACTATGATTATGAAAACAAAAAACAATTAAAATGACAGTAAAAAGTAACAACCAACACCTAACGCAAAAGCTTTAAAAAATAGATTAAAAAAAACATAAAAATAAACACAAGGGAACCACAAGAAAGAGGCAGTCGGTGCAGGTAATCTTCTCAAATAATAAAATCGAAGCTCAAGTTACTGACGCAATCCGCACGGGAGAATGACTTGGAATTATTGAATATGTCGCAATGCAGGGTTGGATTCTGCTGTGTGACCTGAGTTTCGTACGTCTATTGATTGTACTTCAGGTATATGATCATTTTGGACCGCTTGATATGGCTGATATCTGAGGTACTAAATCGAGCCTGAATTTCAAGTTAGGTCGGTAAAGGAGGGGGAGAGAGAGGGAGATGGAGATGGGGAGAAAGAGGGCAAAAGAGAGAAAATGAGAAAGATAAATAGAGAGGGAGAGAGAATGTGTGCATATACATATATCTATATCTATATATTTATATCTATACACACACACACACACACACACACACACACACACATATATATATATGTATATATATATATATATATATATATATATAATATATATTTGTGTGTGCGTGTGTGTGTGTGTGTGTGTATATATATATATATATATATATATATATATATATATATATATATATATATATATATATATATACACACATAAACACACACACACATATACAGATATATCCATAATCCTTTACTTTCACCTTCACCTATACCTATACATATACACATACGCATCATCACCATGGGGGCTGACGCCGACGGGGGCGCATAGCCGCATCCACCCTTCGCTTCCACCCACGAGGATCCCTCATGGCTAGACGCCAGGCAGGGACTCGGCCCATCTCTAGTTCATCACGGCAGGTTTGGTCGATCTGCCCAAGCCACGACTTCCTCGGTCGTCCCACAGGCCTCTTCCACCCAGGGTTGTCTCGAATAGAGACGACCTGATGGGCAGGATCATCCTGAGGAAAGCGAGCCA
>NC_091579.1:994428-1001928 GCF_042767895.1 Penaeus vannamei | reverse complement strand
TAAGACATTACTTTATACGGTAAGCATAGATCTGGCATGTATATTACATATCATACCCACTGAGAGTTTAGTGTATTAATTGTTTTGCAACTAGATGGCTCCACAAGTACTTAGTCACCAATGAGCCAATTACTTGTACTGTGTGTCTCACCTTTTTACTCTTTTCCTTGATTTTTGGAAATATATTCTTTTGTCTCATTGTACTTTGTAATTTCTATAGCATTGTGATCATAATAATGTCTATGATAAGAATAGTAAGAATATTGATAGCATTAGTAAAAAAAAACTTTTCCCAAAAACTCAAGAAAATGTAAAATCAGGTGAGGTCATGAGGTTGATTAATTAACTTCTTGGTGACTAAGCCAAATAATACTGCAATTAACAGTAGATATCCCCAGGCTGAAGGTTTATAGAGAAAATAGTAATAATAGGTAATTAAGAAATAAAAAGATAAAAAAGAATAAAAATTGGCAGACTTTCCTAAGGAGTCATCATTTTTTTTCATAATTTTTATGACCCATATGCTGGGGAGGGATGGGTTTAATCTTTGACTTCTTAGAACATCACGATGACAAATCATTTATTGCATTCATAAATCAAGACAGGAAGATTTGCAGCAGATGAGATGCTTTTTGATTTCCAGTACAGAGGCACTTGAACACATCTTTGTTTTAGAATTAATTTCATTCTCATAATGAAAGCTCCATAGACAAAGAGAGAACATCCTTCTTTGCTAGATGCCCTGTAATGGTTGCGTGCTAGAATCGTAATATCATTTCTTTTCTTTAGAACCTGGAGATCCTGCAGCAGTAGTCATAATTTATTGTTTTGTTTTGCAGGCTCGGGAGGGGGGAGGGAGGCTTGGGAAGAGAGTACTTTCTGTGCTTATGAGAATGATTAAAAATAATGGATGACCTCTAACTTAAACATTCCTGTTTGATGACCATTGCTTCTAACACTTCATATGACAATAATGATGCAATTGATGTATCTGCCGTCGTAGGGATAGGACCATCAAGAAGTTCTCAATTTTATCTTTGCTCATTTCTCCCGTTTCTAAAGATTCATAAAAAAAGGCTGTACTAATTAACCATTGGTTATTATTTTTGTGTCTAATTTTCGAAAAAAAAATCATCAGCAATATTTTAAGATTAAGATGAATATTTGAATTATTAGAAAATGTTAAAATGAAATAACCGGTTTGCATGTGAATTCATGTTGATATTTACAATTATTCTAAATGACATACTGGCTGTAAAGCTTTAGTGTGTTATTAACATATTTTCTTTTTCTCAACTTACTCCAGTGGCAAACGGAAAACAGCCGTCCATTTGAAGTGATGCTAGTCCTAATATCATTTCTTATTGCCTGGGCTGAAGCTTGGTTTATTGACTTCAGGGTTTTACCACAAGAGGCTCGTGCTCGGTCAATTCTGGAAGGTAAGGAAATTCAAACAAATGCATCATGTACTCATTAAGAATTTAGAAAGTAAGGAGAATATATTTATTTATAAGAAAACTATGCTATAGTGTAAGTGCAACTTAAACATCTTTTTGATGGTATAATTAGATTTGAAATTGGTTGAGAGTATATTCATTTAGCATATACACAAGGAAGGTGTTTATTGTAGATTTTGTTGTTTCACTTGATTTTGTGTTATCAGTTTGGGCATCTGTTTGTTATTATTATTCTGAAAGCAGCAAGTGACCATCAGCCCTAAAACTTTTGATAAAAAATAACAAGTAATTTCATGTTTCTTTATAACAGCTGCTGCAGGCAGCAGTGAACACATGGAAAATGATCCACTATTGCCACAGTTAGAGCGTGTAAGGGACTACCTCAGTCATTATACTGAGACTGTTGGTGACTTCTACTCGCCCATGGAATCACCCTTAGGTAAGACTGTAAAATTAAACCCATGGCAAGTTTTGGAAAAAGGTTCTGCTTTGATGGATTTAGGATTAGATAAAGATGAATTGCAGAATGCACTACAAATAGTATTTCGATTTCTATGCTATAATTGGAATATTCATTTGACTACCCATTATTGTATACTAATGCTTGTATGCTTGAATCCACTGTCATTATATAGTCTACAAGTTCTTGTAAAAATTTACTATAAGTCATAGCTACTTATGATACTTGTAATTTCATAAAGCTAAAATATTTTTCAGGATCTGATGACGATGATGATGGTTTTACTCGTACGGATTACAGGAAATTATCTCCAGAAGTAAGCCATTTTTCAATGTTGTTTAACATTGACAATATAGCCTGTTATTTGATATGGTGAACAGGTCTATGTTTGTATCCTGAGAAATTTCTTGGTCATAATATAATAAGATATGTCAGTGAACTAGGGTATTAATATTCTCTTAAAGTACATATAATGGCTAACTTGAAAATTATGGCACAGTTAAAGAAATGTGACTTTTTAGCTTTTTCTTTATTTGTGAACACTGTAAAACTGATTTCGTTGACAGGAAAAACAAATGCAAGCCAGTGGTTATGATGCCTTGCAAAAAGCCTGGGAGACTGTAAACTCACCTGGCTGGAAGGTAGAAAAGGAAACTTCACATGGAGACACAGTTTCCTCCAAAGTGGGACCTAAAGGATCAAAAATATATAAACTTGTGGTAGGTATTTCATTTTCTCTACGTAGACTTTCCCAGGACAGATAATGTAGATGGTATGGAATTATTATGATTATTATTACTATTAAAGATTTTGATTAGGAAAAATTTAGCATCCTCTAATATTTACACAGTGAGTGTTTTTTTTTAACAATAAAAAATGTTTTTTTGTATATATATAAATGTGTGTATATATGTGTGTGTGTCTGTGTGTGTGTATATGCATGTGTGTGTGTGTATATGCATGTGTGTGTGTGTATATATATATATATATATATATATATATATATATATATATATATATATATATATATATATATATATATATATATATGTATATATGTATTTTTATGTATATATTTATGTGTATATTTTTATGTATATATTTATATGTGTATATTTTTATTATATATTTATATGTACATGTATATAAAGCCTATTCATCTTTGAAGGGAGCCTATGAGAGTTCACAGATGGTGCTGACTTGTAATTGGTATTCCTACATTTGTTTAATTTTTGTTGTGTAATGATTAATATTCTCTTGGAGACCTGACACTAACGGGATATGTATTACTATGGATACTGGATCATCCTGTATTGTTGTATTGGCCAATGCATTTTTGGCCAATATGTTTCCATTTCTACACTTTTCTTACCAGCCTTGAATGAGGGATATAAGTTTCATGAAGATTATATCTAGTTCAGCATTTACACACTACAACTACTCCTACTAAACTACTGCATTTTAAGCTATTGTATATACTTTAGAAAGAGTTCAAGATTCCACAGTCCTAAGGACTTTTGGGTAAGTTGATCCCAAATGGTTTTTGTCTCCCTTTAGGGTATGGTGGAG
The DNA here is from genome assembly GCF_042767895.1 of Penaeus vannamei. Taxonomy (NCBI): domain Eukaryota; kingdom Metazoa; phylum Arthropoda; class Malacostraca; order Decapoda; family Penaeidae; genus Penaeus; species Penaeus vannamei. Next base: position 998,442 of record NC_091579.1, on the reverse strand, counting down.
GTAGAGCCAAAGACCTTGTTTAATGAGATGCTCTTCAACTTCGAAAGTATTCCAACATGGAATAAAGCAATAACACTAGGTAGAGTTGTACAGGTGAGTGCTATTTGAATACGAGATTTACATTCCTTTTCATAAAAGGTTGTAAGGATGTCTGTATATATGTACTGATATGTTAATACTTTAATATAACCTTTTTAGAATTAACATTGTAAGGAATCATCTGTATTTGCTGTTAACTTTTGGTTTTGTTTGATTTTATCAGACTATAGATAGTTGCACAGATGTGGTGTACCAGGTTGCTGCAGAAGGACCAGGAGGCGTAGTATCTGCAAGAGATTTTGTGAATGTGCGACACTGGAAGAAAATTGGTGATTGCTGGGTCTCTGCAAATGTCTCTGTTGTTCATAAAGATGAACCACCACAAAAGAGTATAGTACGGTATGTAGATGTTGAACTATGAACTTTATTACAAATTTTGATCCGTTGTTTTAGTATTGTTAACTTTTTCTTGTTTCCTTAATTAGCCTCATTTTCACATATTCACAACATTGGTTGGGTTTTCAAAGTTGGATAAAGTGATGGCAAGCAAATGTCCACATTGTTTGCCAACATAACAAGAAAAATAGTGCATGTTGCAACTGATGCAAATTATTTTATTTGTTTATACATTTTTACTGGTGTGAAAAAGTCTTAGCAATAGTTTGATATGATATGACCTTTAAGTATTTTTATTGAGTGTTTACCTTCAAATTATTTGTCCAAGGAAATGTATTTCAGTTCATCAACAAAATCAGTTGTATCTGGGTGCCGTGCTGCCCACTCATGTCCCAAAATCTAGGTATTAAGTTTACTTTGGTAGTGATTCTCCCACGTGTGTAGTTTGTAACCCTGGCTCACATGGAAAACTCGTCTGTTGTGTCATAACTTTTTGTGTTATTATTGTCAGCATTTTACACCCTGTCAGTAGAATGATAATGGGTGAATGGCATAGGAACAAGAATAGAATGTTACCTGTTATCACAGACCAGTTAGTGATAATCCTACTACTTATCATGTCTGCTAACCCTTTTTTTTCTTTTTTTCTTTCTTTCTTTAATATTTTGATAAAATGATCATAATGTCAGTAGTAGTAATAATAGTATCAATATTATTATTATTGCTGTTCTACCAATTGACTCCTTGCTGGCCGCAATAGACAGTACATGTACACTCGCCAACCATAAAAAGTATACCACCTCCGCAGCCCCTGCGATGAGGCATGGGGTGTTTCTGGATATAATTTCCAATTTTTTCTCTGTTGTTGACAGGGGTGAGAATGGACCAGGCTGTTGGGTGTTTAGCCCAGTCGCAGGTGCTCCAAAGAAATGTTCCTTTCAGTGGTTGCTGGACACAGATCTCAAGGGCTGGATCCCTCAGTATGTTATTGACCAGGCTCTTACATTCGCCATGACAGACTTCCTGCAATGCTTACGGAATTATGCACCGCATATCTCTGCAAGTAAATGTGAAAGATATAGTGCTAGATAAGTTGTGTAGATATTCAGCACTACTGACCATTATTTTACTCATGATGTCACACGTCTCATCATTGTTAAAGATGTAGGTAAGTCTTGATTATAGGATTAAACATTTGTAGAAATATCATCGCTACTTGTTTATTTGTATATTGTCAGTTTTGTTTAATGTTGTGATATAATTTCCTTTGAAGGGAAGGAATTGTTGATTAACTATACCTCTTAATGAAGGTTGATAGGACATCTCTTGTTGATGAATATGTTAATGTAATTATAATTATAACCAAAAGACAATATCACATTGTTGTGAGATGGTAGTACACAGGGAAAAATGTCCTTGGAATTCCTTTATTCCTAAGCTTCTTGTAGTCAAGGCCTATGGCTTAGAAAAAAAAATCTTTTTTTTTTTTTACCATAATTAGTATCAGTTGAAAAATAATTGCATGAATTATACAGACAAACACTTTTTATGATTGGTCTCATAAAACCAGATCAGTTAGACTTTCATCTTCATGATGCTCAGTATATTATCTCCAGGGACACAAACATTTTTAGTTGAAGATGAATACTCATAGTTTTTAGATGTAGAAAGCCAACTTTATTTCTTATCATGAGAAAGCTGCTTGTTGGTGAGAAGTCTTTTATTTACCTGGCTGTGAAGCAATGTTGGGAGGGTATTCTGTGACTGATGCTTAGTCTTATCTATATAAGCTGTATCTTTTAAGAGAAAATAAACTGTACAGATTGATAAGTGATCTTGTTCGGTTGTGTTTAACACCATTCAGGGAGGTTTAGGATACCTATCAGAGTGGAGTTATTCAGATGCTAGATATTCAGATATTAAGGCTGTAGTTAGAGGCTTTTAAATATCAAGTGAAAGCCCAGGGATTACCTATAGAGGCATAAACTGGGACAAAAAATTTCAGTGGTGTTGCGTATGACCATGTCTGATTTTTCGTTGCTGTGGAAGTTGTTGATATAGGCAGTAGCTTTTATCATTTGTTTCTGTAATTTCCATACATATTGATATACAAAGTAGTATGTAAATTTGCTGTAAAGTATGATAGACTTTATTTTTCTTATTCTTTTTTTCTCTGTGAAAAGAGATTTTTCATTTTTGATCTGAACATATACATGTATGAATGTGTATTTTGATATCCTTATGACTCTTGAGTTGATATTTTGCATATGAAATCTTTTAAAGTGCTAAAGTTTATACATTAACCAGTCACTTCTGTTGGATTGATTTAAGTGCCTCTATCTGAGTGATGTATATAAAGCTAAGTATTAGCAGTTGGAGATTGTACAAGTGAACCTGTTGTGCTTAATCTTCCTATATGGAGGATTAAACTGTGGATTCTGTCAGTATTCTTCTGAATTGTAAATAAATTTACGATATATTTACAGGTCTCCCTCTCTTTACACTTTTTATTCAGATATGCTACAGTGGCCCATTTAATGCAACAAGAAAGTAATGCAATAAGGTGTGAAGTCAATGACACAGCTGTTTGCCTTTTTTATGTGTGTGTTTGTTCTTCCAGCATTTAGAGCTCCCTCTCTAGTTGCTCTGGAGGAGAGTTATGCAGTTCGTTATGCATGTGGAAATTTAGAGCGTGTATGGTTCGACCATCAGTACTTCACCATTTACTATTGTACTATTGGTTGTAGGAGTCTAAAAGTGATAATGGTTATATAACTCGACTGCAATGCAAAAGTGATCCTACCAACAGAAGTGCCCCATTATCGTCAGATTGGCTCTTGAACAAACAATTTGATTTCACCGGGATGAACCAGTGTGAGATAAAAACAGAACAGAGCTGTGTCTTAATGTGGTGAATGTATTCTGTATCCAGTCTTTCTTACATATTCAAGGTTCTGTGGATATAGTAAGATTGCTTCATTAAAAAATAGATAATGAATTGATTACTTGGTACTCACAACAGCTATTCTGCACGCATAGACAACAAAAGTTTGGAAATGATATAAAATATTCAGGAATTATTCTCAATGTTAACATACAGACATTTTCATTTTCAGGTTTTTATATTGCAAGTTTTAAAATAATCGCTATCACTACAACTAGAAGTCTTAAATTATCATGTGTGGATGTGAGTGTTCAAATGTTGTACAGTTGATAGTTCAACAGGAGCATTTTATTATCTGCAAGAAATCCTGTTACTTGTCAGAAGAATGTTTTCAACACCACTTTCTGGAATATGTTATCACTTACCAGCTTCTTGCTACACTAATATTAACTAAAAGACTATCCAGTTTGAATGATGAGCCTTCTGGTAATGGAAGCTGGAATGTGATGGGCAGTGTGTGAAGTAGAGGGAACAGACTTTATCGGAACTTACTGCAGATTATAGAACTGATGTGAGACACTAATCAGGTTATACTAGTAATATTATATTCACTGTGGGTTGTCTTGTTACAGATATGTTTCCAAAAGTTGCTATGCAAAAATAATCAAAGAAATACAAATCCAAGATTTTTTTTG
>NC_091579.1:976928-984428 GCF_042767895.1 Penaeus vannamei | reverse complement strand
ATATGTATATGCATATGTATATATGTATATATATGTATATGCATATGTATATATGTATATATATGTATATGCATATGTATATATGTATATATATGTATATGCATATGTATATATGTATATATATGTATATGCATATGTATATATGTATGTATATATGTACATGTATGTATGTATGTATTATATATATATATATATATATATATATATATATATATATATATATATATATATATATATATATAATTATATAGACATATACACATATATCAATATAAACATATAAACATATACTTTATATCTTTACGTATATGCAAATACTTATGTGAATGTGTATGTACTTATTTGAGCATGTGTATGCATATATGAGAGTGTACGAGTGTACGATTGTGTGTGTGTGTTTGTGTTTGTGTCTGAATACATACATATGCACACATATACATACACATGTGTGTTTGTGTGTGTACTTCTGCATGTACATACAAGTATACATAATTTTCTGTACATGTATGCATATCAATTAATGTGTGTCTGTGTATTAATATATATGTATGTATATAATAAAGATTAAAATTATTATACTGTACATAAAAGTTCATACATAATAAATGTCTTTATATAGTTTAGAATCTCTACCTATAATACATCTTTGGCATAGATCAGCCATGATTCATTATCAAAAAACACTCAGTCAAGTCTCATTTTGCATCTAGCAGAACATACACACTATATGAACACAATTGCAGTACTCTTTTGTACAGTCAAAAGAATACCAAGCAACCTTTCTTTTTTTTAACTGACATTCTGCTGCTGTTAATATTTGTAGTATTCATTCTTCATGAAAATAAAGCTCTATAAATACCGTATGGCAATATGGTGAATATGAAACTTGTGCCCAATTGCTATTATTGTGTGCGTGCCAATGATGGACACCCTAACGCCATGCATGTATCTTCAATCAGTTCATAATATTTCTATTTGTTACTTGATTTAACCCTAGCACCACTGAAAATCCTTTTGCCCTTTAACGAGAATTGGTACGGAAATCAGAGAAATCAGAAATGCTGTTCAAGCACTAGTTCTAGAAGACAAAATGATGGGCTATTAATACTGGAAAATTTGTACTGAAAACTAGGAAAATAAACATTCCCTTCATTCCAATAGGTAATCACATTGACAAAGATCGTTGGGAAATGTTCTAAAATACATGATGCAGTTGAAAAAGTAAACAAAAGAAAAAGAAAAAGATACTAAGACCTAATAAAAGCAATGGCAATTTATTAAAACATGAAGAAAAATAATAACTCTGGAAAGACTGGGACTTCACTGGTGATGGATTGGGAGTTAACACTTGAAGACTTTGACATCATCAATCAAGACTTCGCAATGAAATGAGCAAACTAAAAATACTATCAATGTACACTAGCAACCAAAGACTCATCCTGATCATTTTTGATATTTCTGAAGTAGTTTCATGAAATATTTAATTTCCTGAAAAGAAGAAAAAGGCTCTGTTGTTTCAAAAAAGGCCTTTATTACATATCCTCCATAACTTTTTTTCTGCTTCCAAGTACATGTGACTAAAATGTTTTATTTTTTCTTTCGAGTTTAAACATCTGACCTATTTACTTGGCACAATCTGGTTCAGCCGATTATGGGGCCACATCTAGCCACAGCAGTTTCAGAAAAAGTAAAGGAATATGATATCAAAACTATACTCGTCTGAATCCAAAATACACATATTCCGTGTATGAGAGAGAGGAGCAGAAAATGTTGGAAAAATGGTTATTCTATGGTCATTTTTTTCCTTCTTCCTTAATGCAAAAGCTGATATAAATCTTCCTAATTAACTGATGTAACTTGCTGTTGGTAGATGAAAGGCCCATATGTGTGCATCTTACCCCTAACTTGTTGAAATACTGCTGGATCCCAGGTACAGTAATAGGTAAACATTTTTTCTTCTCAACGTATAAACATTTATGCTGACAATAAAAAAATGAAATAGAAAAAAAAACACTTTGGTCTTTTTGCCAGACTAAATTAAGTTTCCTAAACCTAGTCTTTGGTTTTGCATTTGATTATTCATTATTCACTGACATTGGGAAACTGCAATTCAAAGTTATATTCTGAAAGAAAATACATGAAACAGTTGTGCTAATGATTAGTTATTTTACTATGCAGTTTCAGCGAACTACAAAAAATATCTTTTGGAACTAAAAAAATCTATCCCACCCTAACTTCTAATTTCTACAATTTATTTATTTATTTTATTAGAAGTCATCTTTGAACAGTTCTCTAATTTGTGAGCAAGAATTGAGTCTTTTTTTACACATTGTAAAATCCACATCGGCAGTGATGCTTCAGCACATCTGTCTCTTCAGTTTTCAGTAAGTTCAATGGCGTCGCAGGGCCATTTTCCTATTGGTGGAAAATAGAGCGACTTGGATAAACAAAGATAAAGAAAAACGGTGCAGGATTTTCTTCATTTCAGCAAGGGGGGGGGATGGGGAAAGGGCTTTTCGAAATGGGACGAATTGACAACTTTCGTAAATAAATCCTGCACCCGAGGTTTGATCACTGTGCAATACAGATGAACTGATTGTTACTGTCTCAACAACGAGATTGACCTGATGGGCTGATGGCTGAACTTGCAACCCTGGAAGACATTTGTTAATGCTGCCGTTTTGAATGGTGATGAAATCGTTAAAGCTAATAACCAGTAACATGCTAAAGAGTGAAACAGACCTTTATCAAGACATTTTCTCTTCCGAGAAAATGTCAGATTTATGAAAAGTATATTGAAATGTGTGTAAAATCAGGAGAAATCAAGATGATGTTATTTAAGTTGCAATAGTTTGATAACTTGAACTCGAGATATCTATACCTAAACAAAAATATTTTACAGATATGACCTGACCTAACTTACTAAATACGTAAGCAAAAAGATATTCAAACTATCAAAAACATGTTTTTTTTCTCTCTATACGGTACAAAAATCTCATATACGTATCTAAACATTATATATCATTATGTCTGACTGCTGAAATATAGAATTATGAAATACTTGGTACCCATTATTATACATTTAACAGGGTTATATGTATATCACTTAAATCTATCAAAGAAAAAACACTAATAACAAAAAAGATGTATATATCACTGTACCTGGGACCACTGATAAAAAATGTTTCAACATCCATTTGCCTCACGAGCAAGACCACAATCCATTATACAAAATTTCTTCCATCCACAACAATTTTAAAGAACACCTACATCTTATCACATGCACCCTACAGGAAACATTATATAAAGTACATTAAGTTATTAGGGTAAGAAAAAAATGAACTAGGATTGTCCTTTCCCATCACGTTTGTAATAAAATAGCTTCAAGTACCGTAAAATCTGTATGCTGTCAACAATTTTGGCATTTTGGTCACAAACCATTTGGCAACATTATAGCATGTCATAGATCACCTGGGAAGACAATGTCAGAACATGTGCCAACACGAAGGAGTACATGGTTATCCTACACTTTTAAACTACAAAAGAATATTTTATAGAAGTTCAATTAATGAGCATTTATATTTGATCAAAGTCTCTCAACAGTGCCTTAGGTCCCTCTGGTTCATAGCCTTGTGTTCCGGGCTGGACCAGCCAGTACCGGGATGAAATTCAGCCTGGTGCCAAGACTCGAACTTAGCCAGGCAACAATTTGACTCACAGGGCAAATCAGAAACCAGAACGGTCAGGAATCTCTCAGGTCATGTTCATCGGTGGTGGGGGATGCCTGTGAAGAATGTTTGTTTCGTGGGTTGGAGAGGTGTGAGAAGGAGGATACTGTGGGTCTATTGGACCTCGTGGAGAGGATGATGCTCCCTCAGGGACACCCCGCTCATCTCTCAGGCCTTCTAACTTCCCGACATTCCCATTGATGAGTGGCGGCCCAATAGGAGGACCTATTGGTGGACCAATGACAGCTCCGCTTGGCCTGACAGACATACCACTTTCGGGCACAATAGGTGTGGTGTAACTCAGGTGACTAGACACTGGGTGAGGTGGGTAGCTTTGGTGAATGTGGGGTGGTGGTGGATGATGTGACCATACGGTTGAACAAGCTTGTTCTGCCACTGTCCCACCCACCATTCTCGGTGGTGGAGGGTGTCTTGGGCCACACTGATGCACCTGGACTGGTCCTGGGGCTATAGGAGATACCTGAGGAAGAGGGTGTGCCTGTGGATGTGGTGTGCGTGAGTAAGGCACCCCTTCTCGTGGTGAGGCTACTGGAGGACGTGAATGTGGATGTGATCCGTAACTAGGAGGATTGGGATATCTTCCCAGATCTGGTTGAAGCATCTGTTGATGATACTGCGGAGGAGGTATTGTACCCGGGTAAGATCCACGCTGAGCCAGAGGGGGATGGCCACCATCATATGGAGCACGCTGAAGTGGAGGCTCTTCATAGGGATGATAATGAGCGGGGACACGCGGAGGAGGATAGTGAGAGAGTGTGGAATGAGGGCGTGCAGCAGGTGGAGGAATTACTCCCCTCGTCACAAGCGCATCAGCTGGCACATGACCATGCACAGATGCAGGTCTTCTGCAAGTTTGATAATGATGATCGTGTACATTTGGTGCTGGCATTTGCGGAGGCATTCCCAGACTCTGCACAGAGCCATGGTGTGGCATTGCTACATGGCTGTGAGCACGAGGTGGAGCTGGAGTGGCCCCCGGTCGAATCAAATCAGGAGGAGGAGACTCTCTCGGAGCGATCAGCCGAGGTGGTGGTGGAGCTCTCAGGTCACCTGTGCTAGAGTAGACGTGGACCACTCGTGGAGTCTTTGTGTGCGTGAGTGAAGTGGGGGTGGCTACAGCTGTTGATACTGACGGTGGAGCTGATTGTGGAGAAAGGTCAGATGTAGGCACATACAGTATATCTTCTTGCAGTGCTGGAAGGACTGCTCTGTTTGGAGCTGCTCTCCGCCTCTGAGGAACAGACCCGTCCTCCTCTCCACTTTCTCTGTATGGCCAAGTCATGTGGGATCCTGCCATACCTGGCTGAGCCATCGCTGGTGGAGCCAGCTGTGTAGCCATCTGTTTCAGCAAATCTGTGGTAGAACCAAACCTCGGCTTGATCCCTCTGACTGATGGCCGCCGATTGAAGCCATGATCCTCCACTTCCCCAGCGTCATACCTCCTGCGAAGACGCTCAATCCTCCCAGCATCCTGCCGGACAAATTCTGCCAGTTCATCTATGTCAATGCCACTTGCAGGTAATCCAAGAAGCTGTGCTCCTGTCATTGGCAATCCATTGACAGGACAGAGCTCCCCGTTCGTTTCATTGCTGCTGTATCCACTCTCTGTGGTGCTCGTCCCGTCGACATCACTCCTGCCGGACAGCCGGGGGGACGACTGCGAGGAGGAAGGTACCGAAGATGAGCGGTCATCATGCAAAGCCTCGTCAATGTCATCAAATGTATATGAATCAGAATTTGACGCAATGGACGACCTGTCTCGTGAATGAGTGGCTACTCCATTGACAAGTGGCACTGGTGGGTGGTTTGCCATCTGTGAAAGGAATTGCTTTCTGGCATCTGCCACAGATGAGGTGGATGAAGATTCCTGTTGCTCTCCTTCCTCCTGTTCCTCTCCGCCTTCTTCTGCAGCTGGCAACGTTCCTTCGCGGGTGTACCTCACGCCACCACTGTATATTAGCTTGTCATTTTCTTCATCAGTGATGAGGTCGGCTAGCGACACAGCTGGGATAGCCTTGAACACAGTGGGCGTCGTGGAGCCTGAGGGAGCGTCGCTCAGTTCTTCTGGCTCCTTTTCGATGGAAGTGTCCTTTTTGTCTGGGAACAAATCTGCTTGCAGCTTCCATTCGCGGACGTCTCCTGGAACCAAAATGTCATTAGCTCGAAGTGACGTCGTCTTGTTGAACATTTCGGCGAGCTTCCGGTATTGAGCAATGGTTTCCTGCACCTTCGGGTCCACCTCCTTCGGCTTCTCTTGCTCGGTCTTCCCGTCCTCGCCGTCCTCGCCCTCTCTGTCCTCGTTATTCCCATTGGTTGCGTCCTCGGAGGCAGTGAGCCACTTCAGCTTCTCCAGCAGCGACGTTTCGCCCTTCTCGTTCCTCTCATTCTTATTGGTGTCCTTCTTCCGCGCCTCGGAGAACCGGATGAGGGATCTCCGAAGGGCGTTGCGCTCGATGGCTCTCCTCACCTCGCTGTTGCTCCTCATCACGCCGCCGGCAACGTGGGCGACGTCCGAGTTCTCCAGTCTTCTTATTCTCGTCTCCGTCATGGTGGAATCCGACGACTGCGAATCCGACGAGCTCTTGGACTCGTCGCTGCAGACGCTGGTGTTGTCGCGGCCCTCCGCCACGGCGATGCGGCGCCGCATTTCCTCGTAGCGTTTCATCGACTCGCTGATCTGTTCGTCGTCCATCTGCGGCGGAGGCTGCTTCTCCTGCTCCTCGGGCAGTGGCTCAGAGCCTGGGACGGCGGCTCCGCCTCCCATTTCTTGGCTCAGAGGACTCAGCTCCACGTGCCAGTCCTCCTGCGACTCCCCGAGCAGCATCCCGAGCTCCCTCAACTTCGGCATGAACTTGGCGAGCGCCGCCGAGTTGGCAGCATCCAGCGGAATCTTGTCGAGCGGCAGGTTCTCTAGCAGGCTGTACTCATCCCGCCCGGAGAACCTCACGGAACGTCTCGGCTCCTCGACTTCTTCGACTTCGACCTTGGCTCTGCTTCGCTTGCCGTCTCCGTTCTTCCAGAGTTTCCCTCCCTTGAGAATGCCGGTCTTGGCCACTTTCGGGTCGGAAGAATCCGTGTCCTTCCCCTGCATCAACTGGTCATGGTGCCGCACATTCTCCACTGTCAACTGCGTGTGCGGCGTCTGGTGGGTGACCAGGTCCGGCAGGTGCGGTCTCGGAGCCTCGGGGTCCACGATACCATCACCGCTCCCGGACTCCGTGTCTGTGGAAGAGGAGCAGAGTCAGCCTTCGTCGGGGATGGACGCTCATGACTCACATAAATATCTACATAAATGGTGAAATAGGCCATTTGGCAGTGGTGAGAGAAATTGGCATAACAAGTAAAATGTTTAAACTGGCCAGAAGCAAATTGCAAAGGTGAAATCACCGTTTTTTCCTCTGAAATTATGCAACATAATCATTTAATGGATGAGGCCATATGAACGAAACATGACAGCACACATGTTTGTATGCGTCTTTATATGTATAAACATGAACAGGCAGATGAACACACAGACATTTCGCCAAAGGTGTTTATGAAAAATAAATATATATATATATATATATATATATATATATATATATATATATATATATATATATATATCCAGAAACGCTAGCACACGCACACACACACGCACACGCTCACGCTCACGCACACACACGCGCGGGGGGACCAGACGAATTGGCAGCACAAATCATGACAACAAAGGTGATCACAGCTTCCTGCTATTCACCGGCCAATAAGTGGG
>NC_091579.1:961928-966928 GCF_042767895.1 Penaeus vannamei | reverse complement strand
GAGAGGGAGGGAGAGAGAGAGAGAGAGAGAGAGAGAGAGAGAGAGAGAGAGAGAGAGAAAGAAAAAGAGAGAGAGAAAGAAAAAGAAAAAGAAGGATAAAGAGAAAGAACGAAAAAGAGAAAGAAAGAAGTCAGGAAAGACGACCGAGAAACAAAGCACGACAAAAACCGCACCGAGAGAAGAAAGAGGATGGGGTCCGCGGGGCTTCCATCAGCTGATCCGCAAGAGCCACAGACGAGCCGCCGCGTTCCCGAGCGCGGTAATGAGAGGAACGCAAATTGTCTCAAGAAAAGCGAGCGAAGGACATCCGGCGAAGGACATCCGGCGAAGGACATCCGGCGAAGGACATCCGGCGAAGGACGTCCGGCGAGGGGACTGCAACGCGCGCTCATGTCCGTCGCCCACGCAGGAACGCCTGGGGGAAGGAAGTGCCAAGGAGCTCGCTCGTCGCTGCGGGGAACGGAGGAGGGGGCGGGAGGAACACGAGAGGAATGGGGGAGAGGAGGAGGTGGAGGAGGAATAGGAGGAGGAGGAGGGGAAGGAGGAATAGGACGAGGGAGAGCAGGAAGAGGGGAAGGAGGAATAGGATGAGGAGGAGGGGAAGGGGAGATTAAAAAGTTAAAAAAAAAGGAAGAAAACGTGGGCGAGCATATGGCAAAAATAAATGTGGCGAGTGAGAGATAGAGGGGAGGGAGAGGAAGGGAAGGAGGGGAGGGAGGGACTGAGGAGGAACACGAGGAGAAAGGAGGAGAGGAGAGACAGCGAGAGTTCTGTCTTTAGAAATACATATATCAGAAATGCTTTTTCATAAAAACCGCTAATAATTACGGACCCTACTGCTCCTCCAGTGCCATGGCCCTCCGTTGATCTTGGGAGACGCAGTGAAAACAGAAAACACAAAAGGGTAAACAAGGAGCCTCCGCAAGCACCAAGAACTAAGCAAGGGCGCGAGGGGAGCAGCTTCCAGGGAGCGCTCCCGACGCCAAGGAAGCGAGGCCGCAGCAGCACGAGCACCGGCTCACGCGAGGTAATGTCCCGAGCCCCCATAAACACAGGCCAGCGTTGCACAGGCGGAACGATGCAAGATTGAGCAACAGCAATCCGGGCCGAGGCTTTCTGGAACGGCGCCCTAATCAAGGCCGTTGCCGGGTGGATCACGTGGATCAGGCCCGGTGGAAGAAGGTGGCTCGGCCGGGATCCACCCGGACTGAGCCTCGAAATCCACACGCGCGGAGGGGAATGCCGGCGAGCTGAGTCGAGGGGAAAGGCAGCGAGGGGAGGACACGGGGAGTTTGTCATCGGGTGCCATTAGGACATGTAGGAGAGCTTGGCACGGAGATGCACGGCGATGCTGCTCCCGGGGACGTGCTGGCGATGCAGCGCGGAGCCGAAGGGGGAGCGAAGAGAGACCGGGAATAAAGGACAATACAAGACGAGATAGCTCTGAAGACAGATTCCAGGAAGAGTTCAAAACCAAGGTCTTATCTTGGGATAAAAAAAGCGTTTTTCTGCAAAAAGAACAGTGCTCTGGAATCCGCTATCTAAACACTTCATCCGTTCCCAGCTGAGTGTTCCAGTACACCCACTTTCCGCAGACAAGACGCCAAAGAAAACCTTTCATTTGTCTGGTCAGCGGAGCGCAGGCCGGCGTCGTCCAGCACCGCGCGCGTCGCCCGGACCCGAGGAGCACGACCCGGTCCGGGGGAACGGGTGAAGCCCTCGGCTGCGCGTCCTGCCGACGTCCAACAGCCGGGACACGCCAGCGGGAGGGGGGCGTGTCAGGCTGGCTCCACGACAACGCACTTTATTGCTCACCTGTCGAGACAAGGATCGGGGCAGCTGTAGCCTGCGTGTCCCGGGACATGTGGCTTTGGATCCGGTGCCCGAAAAGGGGGAGGTAGGGGGAGAAGAAGAGGGGGGGGGGGAGGAAGCTTGCATGCTAATATCGTGTGTTTGTGCCCTGCATGTAACGCATAAAATTCGCATTTTTGCATACTGTGCCTTCTGCATGTTTAAAGCGCAGCCAGACATCTCTGTACGTACAGTGTAAACGTTGTATATTGAATCGCACACACATGCCAAATGCGGCGCTGTGTGCAGGCCAAGCACGCACGCCCGGAGCTTGCGAGGAAGCTGCCACTTACATATTGTATCATCAGAGAGTTTCAAACTTTACCAATTTGTTGTGTGTGTCAGTACCCGGGCCGGAGGAGGAGGAGGAACGGCGCCGCCCGACAGCTCTTTGGGGCTGACCTCGCCTCCTCGCCTCCTCCCTCGCCTCCCTCCTCGCCTCCCTCCTCGCCTCCTCCCTCCTCCCTCCTCGCCTCCCTCCTCGCCTCCTCGCCTCCTCGCCTCCTCCCTCGCCTCCCTCCTCGCCTCCCTCCTCGCCTCCTCCCTCGCCTCCTGCCTCGCCTCCTGCCTCGCCTCCCTCCTCGCCTCCCTCCTCGCCCCAGCAGGCCATTTAGGTCACCCTTCTCAACAATGATAAAACCCATTTAATTCAAACCAACGGTGACTTGAGACCATTAGACTTAATTAATGGGCTCAAGGGCGCCTGTGCAGTCTCAAGGGATATTCAACCAAATCTCACCGCGTGTTTAGGGTGGTTTTGGAGTGTCCTCAAAAAAAAAGGAAAACAAAAAACGTCATATTACTTGAGGGACAACACGTCTAAAATGAATAATAAACTTCACAAAAACAGAGAGAGAGAGCAGGAATTTCCCACATTGCACGACATTTCTCAACTTTATCAACAGCAGTACCCAAGCCTACAAACATGTTTACAACTTGCATGACAAGAGAATCCACATCGCCATAAAAAAACGAGAGTAGGGTCGTTTTCCCAATAAAAAAAACACGCCAGGAAAAGCGCCGACAGTAACCACAAGCACGGTGAGGATAAGCGGCCAATATATCCGGGGAAAATAAGCGAACAATGTACCCGGTGAGAATAGCCTCTCGCAACACAACGGGTTTCTGATCCCAATTTTTCCTCGATTGAGATACTGTGCACGAGATCGGATAAACTATTTCTCCGTTGTGGCAAGATGAGAAATAATACGGCAGATCCGGTCCTCCTTCTGGCATCTCACGCACTCACTCACTCACTCATTCACACACACACACATACACTCACTCACGCACGCACACACACACATTCATGCACATACATACAAACACACACAATCATACTTACACACACACACAATCATACATACACACACAATCATACATACACACACACACAATCATACATACACATGCACAAACACACACACAATCATACGTACACACAATCATACATACACATGTACAATCAAACACACACACACAATTATACGCACACACACACAAACGCACGCATATATATATATATATATATATATATATATATATATATATATATATATATATATATATATATATATATATATTCACATTCTGTATTAACAGATCACTCGACATCTATTATCTCACGAAAATTCTCATCATCTAACACACGTCCAGCATCACACTACACAGAAAAAAAATAAACGAAACAAACAAACACGAATAAAAAAAAATAAAAAAAAAACAACTGCATCAAGTGTTAAAAGAGAGAGAGCGCAAAAACATCGGATTTTGGGGCTGGAGAAATTTCTTGCTTGTTTGTCCGAGTTTGTGGAGGAGGAGGAACGAGGCAAAAAAAAAGGGCCGTGCGCAAAACAGAACAATATACAGTCAAGGAGAGAAAGAAAAAGAAAGAAAAAAGGAAAGTGAATTGGCAGAGAAGAGCGTAATAGACGAAGAGGAAAGTAAAACACACACACAGACAGACACACACGCACAGAAACACACTCACTCTCTCTCTCTCTCACAAACACACACACACACACACACACACTCTCTCTCTCTCTCTCTCATAAACACACACGCACACACACACACACATATACGCACTCTCTCTCTCTCTCTCTCTCATAAACACACACACACACACACACACACACACACACACACATACGCACTCTCTCTCTCTCTCTCTCTCGCACACACACACACACACACACACGCACACATTCCTTCCTCGGCACGCAGCGTACGGGCACCGGGGAGCCATACGGACTTCGAATTCAAACAGCGCTCGCATCTCTTATTCTTGGGACCTGATTTAATATCGACAACAAATTGTTTTTGTGTGTGGCGGAGGTGGCGTGCGTCGCAAAAAAAAAAAGACACGCCCACCGTTTGATATGGCTTCGGGGATTGATTCGGCGCGGGCGGGGAACCGCTTCGGAGGCGCTCTTAGGCGAGGGAGTCTTGTTCTGATTCTAGTTCGGCGCTTTTTCGTTTTCATTTTAATTATTTTTTTTTTTCTAATCTATCTCTCACTCTGGTTTTTCCTCCTCCTTATCATCGTCTTCTTCTTCGCATTCTTCGTCTTTTTTTTCTTCTTTTTCGCATTCTTCCTCTTCTTCTTCTTCCTCTTTTTCCTCCTCTTCCTCTTTCTCTTTCTCTTCTTCTTCCTCCTCCTCCTCCATCTCCTCTTCCTCCTACTACTACTACTTCTGTTTGCGGTAATGTAACGTTTGCGAAAGAGAAACAGGGGTTTGAAGAGAATTATTGGACATAAAATAAATGGAGAAAGAGGGTGATAGAATGACGGAGACAGTAAGAAGAGCGTAAAAAAACAAAGATTTATGGGTATAACAAACAAGAACACAAACACAAACACAAACACACACACACATCCACACACACACAAACACACACACACAAACACACACACACACACACACACATCCACATCCACAACAACACACGTATAAATACAACAAAAAATCGAAGAGACATAAAAAAAATCCAAAAACCCGAAAGAGAAAAGGAAGCGAATAGCGAACCCGACGCCAAGACCTGAGGGCGGCGAGCGCGGGCGGCCGTCAATACCCGGATGTTGCAAGCGTCGCCGAGCCCATTGCAACTCAAGTCCCGAGAGTGATTTGGTTTGGCGGGCGTCGTTA
>NC_091579.1:949428-956928 GCF_042767895.1 Penaeus vannamei | reverse complement strand
CTCTCCTCCCCCCACTCTTCCTCCTCCTCCTCCTCCTCTCCTCCTCCTCTCCCTCTCCCCCTCTCCTCCTCCTCTCCCCCTCCACCCCCCCCCCATTAGTAGCATCTGGCGAAAAGAGGGTTAATCGCAGATTTAAATGAATTAATTTTAACCATCAGCATTTTCCCCGCGTCGGCCCGCTGGTCTATCTGATGAAACCTGGCTCGTTTAAAACCATCACTTCCTCTCCCTCTCCCTGTCTCTCCCTCCCTCTCTTCCTCTCTCCCTCTCCCCCTTCCTCTCTCTCCCTCTCCCTATTTTCCCTCTCCCCCTTCCTCTCTCTCTCTCCCTATCTTCCCTCTCCCCCTTCCTCTCTCTCTCTCCTCCCTTCCTCCCCTTTCTCTTTCCTCCTCCCTCCCTCTCTTTCCTTTCCTCCTCCTCCCCTTTCCTCCTTCTCCTCCTCCCTCTCTCCCCTCTCCTCCTCCTTCCCTCCCCCCCTCTCTCTCTCTCTCCCTCCCTCCACCCTCTCCTTCCCTCCCGCATAGCCTATGGGGTTTCCGAACGTGTTCCTAATGTCGAGTGTAATTATGATCTTAAAAAAAAAAAAAGGAAATGTTCAATGGTTAGCTGGCAACCCCATCCGCCGGGCATACTAATGAGCCACTTTGACTCGAGAAAAAAAAAATTGTCTCGAAGAAAAAAAGAAGAAGAAAAAAGTCTCAAAAGAATTATTTCATTGTGATGCCGTTCCCAAGAGCCGAGAGATTGAAAAAAAAAAAAAATGTCATTTATATTTCGACTTTCGAGTTAAATTCCAAGATGAAGGTCGACTCGAGCGAAGACATTTTTGCCTCTCGCTTTCTGATTATTGAGGGTGACGTTATTATCATCTTCAACTATGTCCTTTTTCATCGTTAATTCGCATCCTTCTTCGTGTCTGTCAAGGGATGTTAAATTTACTTCTTTTTTTCAGAATACTTCATTCACTTATTCGAGTCATCTATCCACATACACACTCCTCTCTCTCCATCTACTCATTTATCTATCCACCTATCCACTCACCTATCCCCTTATCCATCTATCCATCCACCCACTAACAAATCCACTCATCCAACTACCTACTCATTTATCTATCCACCTATCCACTTATATATCCACTCATCCACTCACCCACCCCCCTTACCCATCCACCTATTCACAAACCAATCCACTTACCCACTCATCCGACCACCTGCTCACTCACCTACCCACTCGAATGCCCACCTATCCACCAATGCACTCACCTATCCCCTTATCTATCTCCTTATCTATCCACTCATCCACTCACCCACCCCCCTTACCCATCCACCTATTCACTAACCAATCCACTTACCCACTCATCCCACCACCTACTCACTCACCTACCCACTCGAATGCCCACCTATCCACCAATGCACTCACCTATCCCCTTATCTATCTCCTTATCTATCCACTCATCCACTCACCCACCCCCTTACCCATCCACCTATTCACAAACCAATCCACTTACCCACTCATCCAACCACCTGCTCACTCACCTATCCACTCGAATGCCCACCTATCCACCAATGCACTCACCTATCCCCTTATCTATCCCCTTATCTATCCACTCACCTACCCCCCTTACCCATCCACCTATTCACTAACCAATCCACTTACCCACTCATCCGACCACCTGCTCACTCACCTACCCACTCGAATGCCCACCTATCCACCAATGCACTCACCTATCCCCTTATCTATCTCCTTATCTATACACTCATCCACTCACCCACCCCCTTACCCATCCACCTATTCACTAACCAATCCACTTACCCACTCATCCGACCACCTGCTCACTCACCTACCCACTCGAATGCCCACCTATCCACCAATGCACTCACCTATCCCCTTATCTATCTCCTTATCTATACACTCATCCACTCACCCACCCCTTACCCATCCACCTATTCACTAAACCAATCCACTTGTCCACTCATCCAACCACCTACTCACCTATCTATCCCCAATCCACTTATATATCCATTCACCTATCCACTCACCTACCCCCCTTACCCATCCACCTATTCACAAACCAATCCACTTACCCACTCATCCAACCACCTACTCACTCACCTATCCACTCGAATGCCCACCTATCCCCTTACCTATCCACTCATCCACTCACCTAACCCCCTTACCCATCCACCTATTCACTAACCAATCCACTTATCCACTCATCCAACCACCTGCTCACTCCTATCTATCCCCAATCCACTTATATATCCATTCACCTATCCACTCACCTACTCCCCTTACCCATCCACCTATTCACTAAACCAATCCACTTATCCACTCATCCAACCACCTACTCATTTATCTATCCACCTATCCACATATATCAACTCACCTATCCCCTTATCTATCCACTCATCCACTCACCTACCCCCCTTATCCATCCACCTATTCACAAACCAATCCACTTACCCACTCATCCAACCACCTGCTCACTCACCTACCCACTCGAATGCCCACCTATCCACCAATGCACTCACCTATCCCCTTATCTATCTCCTTATCTATCCACTCATCCACTCACCCACCCCCTTACCCATCCACCTATTCACTAACCAATCCACTTACCCACTCATCCAACCACCTACTCACCTATCCACTCGAATGCCCACCTATCCACTCTCCATTCATCCCCAACACACGTGGATCGGCGACGGAGGCCAAGAAGACCCTCAACGTCCGTCAAGGAATCGAATGTCACTTAAGTAAGTTACAAGAAAGGGTTGTGTGTGTGTGTGTGTGTGTGTGTGTGTGTGTGTGTGTGTGTGTGTGTGTGAGTGTGTGAGTGTGTGAGTGTGTGAGTGTGTGTGTGTGTGTGTGTGTGTGTGTGTGTGTGTGCGTGTGTGTGCGGGCGTGTGTGTGAGTGTGAGTGTGTGTGTGTGTGTGTGTGAGTGTGTCTGTGTGTGCGTGTGCGTGTGCGTGAGCGTGTGTGTGTCTGTGTGCGTGTGCGTGTGTATGTGTGTCTGCGTGTGTGTGTGTGTGTGTGTGTGCGTGCGTGTTTTTGTGTGCGTGCGTGTTTTTGTGTGTGGGTGTGTGTGCGGGCGTGTGTGTGTGTGTGAGTGTGTGTGTGTGTGTGTGTGCGGGCGCGTGTGATGTGCGCGCGTGTGTATGTGCGTGTGCGTGTATGTGCGTGTATGTGCGTGTATGTGCGTGTATGTGCGTGTGCGTGTGCGCGTGTGTGTGTGTGCGTGTGTGTGTGTGCGTGCGTGTTTTTGTGTGGGTGTGTGTGTGCGTGTGTGTGTGTGCGTGCGTGTTTTTGTGTGGGTGTGTGTGCGTGCGTGTGTTTGTGTGCGTGCGTGTGTTTGTGTGCGTGCGCGTGCGCGCGCGTGTGTGTGTGCGTCCATGTCTGTGTATTTTTATGTGCGTGCGAAGTGAGAATACGTAAGACCATAAGCATGAGTACGACCGTGAGTGCCTGTGAGTGCCTAACCGACGCTCTCTCGCCGCGATAAAGGCACCTCGATAATATAGGCACTCCAGAGAGAAAAGGGCCATTACAACGACTGTTAATGACTTACGCCCTCCATCCACTTGAGAGACAGAGAGAGAGAAAAAAGAGGGGAGGGGGAGGGGGAGGGGGAAGGGGAAGGGGATGGGGGAAGGGGATGGGGGAAGGAAGGAAGGGGAGGGGGAAGGAGAAGGGGGAAGGGGGAGGGAGGTGGGAAGGGGAGGGGAAGGGGAGGGGGAAGGGGGAGAGGGAAGTGGGGTGAAGAAAATTCAACGAGAAGGGGGGGGGTGAAATTAGAAGGGGTTTTTGAAGGGAAAATCTATTGAAGGGAAACTACCACGTCTCTGAATCTATATTCTTTCTATCACATTCCTTATCTCTTATCTCTTGCTTAAACGGATCTCACTGACCTAGCAAAACCAAAACATTATGTATTACCGAAGCCAAAGGATAAAAAAAAGAAAAAAAAGGAATAGATAAAAAAAAGGAAAAGAAAAGCAAAATGAACAAATAAAAAATGGGAAAAGAAAAGCAAAATGAATAAATAAAAAACGAAAAAGAAAAGCAAAATTAATAAATAAAAAAGGAAAAAAATAATAAATAAAAAAAGGGAAAAGAAAAGCAAAATCAATAAATAAAAAAGGAAAGAAGAAAAGCAAAATGAAAACAAAAAAAGGAAAAAGCAAAATAACTAAATAAAAAAGGAAAATAAAGCAAAATTAACAAATAAAAAGGAAAAGAAAAGCAAAATTAAGAAACAAAAAACGGGAAAAGAAAAGCAAAATTAATAAAAAAAGCAGGGAAAAGAAAATCAAAATCAACAAATAAAAAAGGAAAAAGGAAAGCAAAATGAACAAATAAAAAAGGGAAAAGAAAAGCAAAATGAATAAACAAAAAAGGAAAAGAAAAGCAAAATAAATAAATAAAAAACGGAAAAGCAAAATAAATAAATAAAATAAGGGAAAAGAAAAGCAAAATTAACAAACAAAAAAAGGAAAAAGAAAAGCAAAATCAATAACCAAAAAAAGGAAAAAAAAATCCTCCCCAATGACCTGCCAGACCGAAGCCCCAACGACCCCCCCTGTGCTTCACGGCGGGTCGTCTTGACCTCAGCGCCGAAACGACCTACGCCTCGCCTTCGTATCCCCGGCTCCTAGACCTCTTCTTTAAGCGGCCGTCACGCCACCGTTAACGCCGGCGCTGTCCTTATCGTCGACTGATAACGATATCAGCTGGAGCATTGCCCTTTCATCCCTATCAGACGACCCACACGCAGCCGCCAAGTGCCCCGTGACTTCTGCCTCCACGAAACGACTTGGAGATTCTCGGGAGGAGGGGACCCGGCGCCGCCCTTCTTTCCTCTCCTTTCTTTCCTCTCCTCTTCTCCGATGCTGGACGGAGAGGAGGCGAGGAGGAGACCCGGCCCCCTTCTTTTCTTTTCTTTTCTTTTCTCCTCTCCTCTCCCCTCTCCTTCCCTGTCTCCTCTCCTCTCCTCTCCTCCCCTCTCCTCCCTTCCCCTGTCTCCTCTCCTCTCATCCCCTCTCCCCTCCTCTCTTCCTCTCCTCTCACCACCTCCTCTCTTCCCCTCCTCTCACATCTCCTCTCTCCCTCCTCCTCTCCCCTCACCTCCTCCCTTCACCTCCTCCTCTCCCCTCACCTCTCATCTCCCCTCACCTTCTCCTCTCCCCTCTATCCTCTCCTCACCTCCTCATCTCCTCTCCTCTCCCCTCTCACCTCTTCTCCATCCCTTTCTACATCCCTTTCTCCTCCCCTCCCCTCTCCCCCAATGCTTAACGAAGGGAGAGGCGGAGGCAAGAGTCCCCGCCCCCCCCCCCTCCCCTCCCTTCTCCTCTCGGCTTTATAAATATCGCCAAGTCCATTGATGGCGACTTACACGCAGGCGGTCGGGAAAGTCACCGCGCTACTCCAGGGGACGGGGGTCAGGGGCTTGCATAAAAGGAGGGGGAGGAGGGAGGGAGGGAGAGGGAAGGAGGGGGAGGGAGGGAGGGAAGGAGAGGGGAGGAGAGAAGGAGGAGGAGAGGGAGGAAGAGGAGGAGGAGGAGAGGAGAGAGGAGGAGGAGGAGGAGGAGGAGAGGGAGAGGAGGAGAGGAAGGGAGAGGAAGGAGGAGGGAGGAGGGAGGAAGAGAGAGAGAGAGAGAGAGAGAGAGAGAGAGAGAGAGAGAGAGAGCAGAGAGAAGAGAGAGAGAGAGAGAGAGAGATAAAGAAAAGGAGAGAGAGAGAGAGAGAGAGACAGACAGACAGAGCCCTTACCTAGGGCCCATCTCGCACTAATCTCCCTGTGCTCACCACCTCCTCCCTTTGCTCTATCCTCGCCCTCCCTTGCACGAAACCCTGTTGCTTCTTGCAAAGCGGAGCAGCAACTAACCTCATTCCTGGAGTTTCGAACGCGAAGTGATCTTGTTTTGCAATTTGCAGATCAACCTGAATCTCGTGCATTCTTTATTCTCCCGCACCATCATTCTCTCTCCCTTTCTCCTCTGCAATTAGCAACAATATCGCCTCGATTGCTCTCGCCATCACTGCACGTCTCGAATAACTTAACCTAACTCAGCCGGCTGGGGTAATAGAGTGCCAAAAACGTGTATATATAATAACAGATATATATTCATTCGGTGGTGATTAAACCCCGCCGTCATTTCTGTTGTTCCTCATCCCGAAGAGCGGCGGAAATGCGGGCGCCCAGATTCGCGTTAAAATGCGATGTCCATTTCACAGTCGCGAAATTAAGTCTCGACACAATCTCGGGGGTTTGGGCTCGAAGCTTCGCGATCTCGTCTGGCGTTTCGGGTTTCTTTCGACGAAAATAATTACAACATGCGCCGTTATGTGTTGCGTTTGTTTTATGTTCGGGGGGAATAATAGAGATAACGGACTTTGATCCCGGCATTGCGATTAGATGAAGAGTTTTCGGTGGGAATTGGCGAGAAGGCAGATAAACAGGTACAAACAATTTAGACATATTTCGCTGAAGGCAAGAATGAAAATAAAGACAGATTACTAAAAAAAAGACAAGTATTTCTCTTTAAAACAAATCTATACAGACTGACGCACGAAACGTATGTGAAATACCGACATCTTGCATCGCTATTTGACCTTACATATGCATAACATCGCAAAACAATAGAACAAAAGTGCCGATAAATCGATCAAGAATGACGTCAGCAGTTCCCTCGTTCTCACCTGACACCTCAGTGATGTAACCATTTAAGTTCAGAAATTTATGTAATGATGCCACGCCTGGCTGCTTGTGGGACTTGTTTTCTTTCTTTCTCTACGGCGCAAATTCCTTTCTCTCTCTTTCTCTACAGCGCAAATTCCTTTCTCTCTCTACAGCGCAAATTTCTTTCTCTCTTTCTCTACAGCGCAAATTCCGTTCTCTCTTTCTCTACAGCGAATATTCCTTTTTTCTCTTTCTCTACAGCGCAAATTCCTTTCTCTCTTTCTCTACAGCGCAAACCCCTTTCTCTCTTTCTCTACAGCGCAAACCCCTTTCTCTCTTTCTCTACACGCAAATTCCTTTCTCTCTTTCTCTACAGCGCAAATAAGTATTTCAGTGCGTCCTCTTCGTTATCTAGAGTTTTTTGCGGTTTCTTAGTGGAATCTGTTGAATGTCCCTAACGCGCAGATATGATATGAATCAATTAGTTGAAGAATTGAAAGCTTTGTGGAAATTCGGAGTGGAAAATAGACCAAACAGAGAGAGAAAATAGGGGAAAAAGGAAATGTAATCCAGACAGACACCTTCCCAGACACGCCCCCCACCCATGTAAATACCCCCCCACCCACCCAACACCACCCCCACCACCCCGTCCTCCCCCACCACCCCGTCCTGCCCCACAGCCCCGCCCTCCCCCACAGCCCCCTCTTCCCCACCACCCAGTCCTCCCCCACAGCCCCGTCCTCCCCCACAGCCCCCCTCTTCCCCACCACCCCGTCCTCCCCCACAGCCCCCGTCCTCCCCCACAGCCCCCTCTTCCCCA
>NC_091579.1:931928-944428 GCF_042767895.1 Penaeus vannamei | reverse complement strand
CGAATTGTGAGCCAGCAGGGAGAGGGAGAGGGAGGAGAGGAGGGTAAGGAAGGAGGGAAGGAGGAAGAGTGAGGAGGGTGGGAGGGAAGGAAGAGGGGAGTGGGGAGGGTAGGAGGAAGGAAGGAAGAGTGGGAGGTAGTGAGGAGGAAGGAGGAGGAGAGAGGAGAGGGAGGGAGGGAAGGAGAGGAGAGAGGAAGAGGAGAGAGAGAGAGAAGAGAAAGAGAAAGAGAAAGGAGAAAGAGAGGAAGGAAAGAGAAGGAGGAGAGAGAGGAGAGGAAGAGGGAGAAGAGAGAGAGAGAGAGAGAGAGAGAGGTCAGAAGAAGAAGAAAGAGAAAGAGAAAGTAGCCTTGAGAAAGAAGAGAAAGAGAAAAAGAAGAAGAAAGGAGAAACAGAAGAAAGAAAGAAAGAAAGAAAGAAAGAAAGAAAGAAAGAAAGAAAGAAAGAAAGGAGAAATAGAAATAGAAAGAGATATACCCCACGCTTACATTTCTTCCACATCCCGATAACAGTAATCAGTACCTGACAGATGCGCGGTTCAGGCGCGTCCGCTGACTCGACTCTCTCCGTCTCCTCTTACTCACCCAATTCATCAATTCACCCATTCCCCCGCATCGCTTACACCCAACACAAACACCCACCTCGTCTCCCCTTCCAATCTCCCCAATCAACCGACCTGCTAATCCCCGGTCGGACCCCAATCGGCCGCCGCGACCCCCGTGGGAAAGTTCTCCCTCGGGGCCTTATCGTTGCCCTGAAACGGACACGCTATCAGCCCGAATCACCGGGGGGGTTGGGTGGGGTGGATGGTGAGATATGAGGGTAAAATGGAATTGAGAGGTGGGGGTGAAAAGGAAGGAGGGGGTGGAGTTGGTGGGGTGAGGGAGAATGATGGAGAGGAGGGTAAGTAAATTGGGAGGGGGATGATAGGAAGGGGTGGGGATGGGTGGGGGATGTAGGGGTAAAAATGGGGTGGGGGTGGGGTGAAGGAAGGAGGGGGTGGGTTGGTGGGGTGAGGGAGAATGATGGAGGCCAAAAAAGGTAGGTGGGAGGGTGAAAGGAAGGACGAATTGAAGCTGAAGGAGAAGGAAAGTGGTGGTCAGGGTGAGGGTGAGGAAGGAGATGATCGGAAATTAAAATGCAGGAGGACGGAAAGGAGGAATTGACGGGTTAGAGGACTGGTGAGATGATGGAAGGAGTGAGGGAAGGATAAAGGGTGGGAAATGGAAATTGAGGAGGAGATGATGGAGAGGGTAAAAATGAACCAACCAAACAAGACACAGACAGACAAACATAAAAAAGAGGAGAAAACCGCGAGAAGGAGAACCCCTGGAGTTGGTAGGAGCCTGAGGCCAGCGATGAGTCGAGACTAGCCGCGCCCACACACGGGAGGTTCCCCCGCCACTGCTAACTTGCCCGCTCCCCAAGTTGATTCCCAAACAACATAATCAAGGCCGCCTGCTGTAATTGCGTTCCAGGAAGGACGTGAGTTGGTGAGGTGAGCGAGGATGATGCGAGGGCCAGTGAAATAGAGAGCAATTGAGAGGCCAGAGGCTGATTTAGTGGGTGAGGAGGATGATGTAGGGTAAAGGGAAATAGGATGGAGGGAGGACGTTGGAGCTGAAGGAAAGAGATCGGGCAGAGGTTGGTAGTCCGGATGTCGGAGGAACAGCAGGAGGACGGGAAGGAGGAGTTGATGGATTTGCTGAAGAAGAAGAAGGAAGAATAAGAAAAGAAATGAAAAGAGAAGAAAAGAAGAAAAATGGATCGCCAGCCAAACAGACACAGACAAACATAAAAAAAACTAAAAAGAGCCCCTCCTCCCCTGCCTCAATAACGGAAGTCGAGACCCCAGCCGCGCCTGCCACGGGAGGTTCCCCCGCCACTGCTGGCACTGCCCGCTCCTAAGTTATTCCAAACTCGTAAGTGTTACCTGCTGTGTTACGTTCCACCTGACGTGTGTTCCCGGGAGGCGGCGCGCGCGGGGGCCAGTGAAAGGCAGGGAGCAAGGCCGTATAGTGCCAGCGCTCAGTGCCACGGCCCGCCCCCCCGACATACACACGGCACCTGCATCTTTAACGGGTGGCACTCATCAGAAAAGAAGCACCCATTACCCGGGAGGTGGCCCTATTGATCCGCGGGCTGACCCCGAATTCAGAAAAGGGGGGCTGACGGCTGACGCTTTTCTGCTGACCTTTCCTGGAGGGAGAAAAGGAGGAGGTGGAGGAGGAGGAGGAGGAGGAAGAAGAAAAGGAGGAGGTGGAGGAAGGCGTGGTGGAGGTGATAGGAGGAGTGGAAAATTGGAAGAAGAAGAAAAGGAGGAGGTGGAGGTGGAGGAGGAGAAAGGTAGAAGAAAAGGGAATAGGGTGCAAGGAGGAAAAGGGGAGGAGGAAAAGGAGGAGGTGCGAGAAAGTGGTGAAGAAGGTGGAGGAGGAGGAAGAAAGTGGAAGAAGGAGCAGGCGAAGTAGGTGGAAGAAAAGGGCAAAAAATAGTAGGTGTGAGAAGGCGGAGGATTAGAGGTAGGAGGAGGAAAATTGGAAGAGGAAGAGCAAATTGAGGAGGAGGAGGTGAAGGTGGAAAAAGAGGAGGAGGTAAGAGAAGGTGGAGGAAGGTGGTAATTGAGAATTGGAGGAAGAGTAGGAGGGAGGAGAGGAGAAGCAGGAGGGAGGGAGGAGGAGGAAAAGCAGCAGAAGGAGGAGAAGGAGGTGGGGGAAAAGAAGGAGGAATGATCAGGCAGGAAAGGAAAGGAACAGGAGAAGGAGAAGAAGAACAGGAGGAAGGGAAGCAAGAGGAGGAAGAGGAAAAACGGAAGGAAGAAGAAAAAGAGGAAAAGTATTAAGAAGAGTAAAAAGAAGAAGACGACGCGGATGAAGTAGAAGAGAAAGCAAAGAAATAAGAAGCGGAAGAAGAAAAAAAAAAGAGGAAGAGGAAGAGGAAAATCAAAGGAGGAGGAAGAGGATGGCTGCAGTCACGAGGAGGAGGAGGAGGATGCCGGAAGTGCACCTGAAAGGCTTGGCACGAGTGATAGCACAATGATTCACGTCCCTTAGGGAGCTGAGGTGAGATCTGTTTAAGAGATAATGTCTTGGGAATAGACAGAGGGAGGGGGAGGGGGAAGGAGGGAGAGAGAGAGGGAGGGGGAGTAGGAGGGGGTAGGAAAGGGAGGAGGGGGAAGGGGGAAGGAGGAAGAGAGGGAGAGTAGGAGGGGGAGAGAGGGAGGGAGAGAGGAGGGAGGAGAGGAGGAAGGGAAATTGGAGGGAAGAAAGGGAGGGGAGGGAGGAAGGGAGGGGGAGGGAGAGAGGGAGAAGATGGGAAGGGAGGAAGGGCGGGGGCAGGAAAGGGAGGGAGGAAGGGGTGAATGTGAGTGGGTGGGAGGGAGGGGAGATAAATCACAAAGATGAAGGAAGGAAGAAGAAGAGACAAGGGAAAGATAGGAAGTAGAATAAGCATCCTTCAGTTTACATCTTTAGTATCGTGTATGTACGAATACGTGTACAGTCGCTTATATATATATATATATATATATATATATATATATATATATATATATATATATATATATATATATATATATTCACCGGCCCCTTGCAAATGTATTTCATGATCAGATCAGATAAGTGATACATATCCATCTATCTTTATCTCCTCTCCCTCTGCATTAATGCGAGGGCAGAGCGAATCGCCAGGTCACGCCACGCGGTCATGCCACCACGACGCGCTAATAGGTCATGCAAGCTAGACCCAGTGTTGCGCCGAGTACTTTAACGTTGCCGGGCTTTCCTTTGCCAAACGCGTTTATTACAACCCTGCGTGCATGAGTATCCAACAAAAAAGGACTGTACCGTTGTACTGAAATCAAACACCCCGCCACCCCCTCCTCCCACGCACCCCATGTGCCACACGCACGCATCCTACCCCCCACACGGACGCCCCCTAAACCAACTATTCCCTCTTAACTGTAACCTTCAGCCAAAGAAACCGCCTCTTATGAGCCAGGAAATTCAAGGCATTATATCGTAGTGCCACCTGTAGGAGAGGAATGGTGTAGATTTCTTTTATGAGACATAATGTAATAGTAATATGTTCTCCATGCAGTGCTACTTTAATCGTATCTTCAATTAACTGTTGGATTGATCAAACCGGGTTCTTTCATTCGCCCATTGCCATCCATGCTAAAATCTATGGCTCCTTTGGCTACAACAGATGTGCTTTTTCCGTTTCCTGATGATAACGGACTCCACGTATTGTATTGTGATCAGAAACCCTCAGGTTAGACAAATCTTATCTGACCGTCTTATTGACCTTGCGTGAGGCTTTCCTGTGCAGTGAGCCTCAGGAGGAAGGAAGACATTTGATCATGCTGAAATAGGCTTTCATGACTGTACGTTCATTAAAAGAAGTTACCTCTGGGTCAGCCTGAAGTGCTCCCGTTTCTATCCTCCTTCTTTCTCACTTTTTAGGCTACCATTCATAAAAAACGTGCCAACTGTCATCAACTAGCCAGTCCTCACCGCTCCTACAAAAGAGCCTGATGAATTCACATCCCGATTAATGATAATGAATCATATTTTCATTTAGAACTTCAGTGTCAGAACGGCGGAATTGTTTTGTCAATCTGTCAACGCCAATATTAATAGTGCCAATTATTTTACAAATCAAATACAAACAATTCTTTATATTTTAAAGAAATCACCTTCTATCAATATACAAAAAAAGGAGTTGCATAAGTATTGCCGATATTACTATTTAAGAAATATATTACCTGCATCAAACTACACTCCATCGAATTCTTGTAGCTTTTCATCCGGTTAAAATGTCCAGCCTTGGTTCTCGCTTCGGAAACAGCTGGTGAAATAAAACGTTTGTTTATTAAAGACGGCAGCCGGTCTGCGTGCCAATGTAATCAACGTCAAAGAGAACTGAATACATGGAGCTGATGTTCCCTTTTTCTTTTTGATCTCGAAAATGCGGACTGGGTGATGAAAAATGGAAGAAAAAAAAAAAGGGGTTTCAGGTTTTCAGTTTTGCTCCGTCAGGTGCTTTGATAGCGATATGAAACAGGTAATAGATGACATTCACTTAACACATAATAGTGAAGTTGAGAAAAAGGTGATGAAAATGAAATGAAGAGAAAGGAAAGCGAAAAGGGTGATGAAAGAGATGACGAAAGATAAGAGGAGAAGCAAAACGTTAAAGGGAGGGAGAGGAGAAAGAAAGAGACGAAGGAAAGATACAGAGAAAGGAGAAGGAAGAAAGTCTACTACACAGCAATTACGTAGGCCTCGTTTCCTTGAAAATCATCTAGTGAAAGCTTACATTGTATGTACTCGTGTGTCTACTTTGAGTGTTGATGTACATCTGTGTGTGTGTGTGTGTGTGTGTGTGTATAATATTTATCTTTATGTATATCATATATGTGTGTGTGTGTGTGTGTGTGTGTGTGTGTGTGTGTATGTGGGGGACTGGATGTATGAATGGATGGATGGAAGTGCGTGAGTGCGTGAGTGTGTGTGTGTGTATCTGTGTATTTGAAAGTATCCAAATGCTTGTTAGTGTGTCTTTCATGTAATAGGCTGCTACGTGGTGCGTGGGCATGAAGCTGGCTGTGTGCCCTTTCAGACAGCACAACCTTCAACCAGATGTACAAACAGGGTCATAACAATGTCCATGTGTCAAATGTAAACCTGACCTCTCATATAAATAAATAATAGGTGAAAAAGACCACTCGAATACGCCGGGCTTGCCCGGGTGGAGTGGGCGTGAACCCCACGCCCTCTTTGTAGGCTGAGGCAGGAGGCAGGTGGCCCAGGAGGAGGGAGGGATCGTGGGCGGGAGCCGACATGAGCACTCGTGGACAACTAAGGCACCCGTCCCCCTACTATTCTCTATCTCTCTGTCTCTCCCTCTTCCCCCTCTTTTTCTCTCAACCCCCCTCTCTCTCTCTCATCCCTCTCCTCTCTCTCTCTCTCTTCCTCCCTCTCACTCTCTCTCTCACATGCACATACATATGTATATATATATATATTTATAATATACATATATATATACATATATATATATGTATATATATATATATAAATATATATATATATATTGTCATATATGTAACATATACATCACTCTTGTCTGTTTTTCATCTCTTTTGTCTTTTCTCACTGTTGTCTCATATCTGTCTCACTCTCTCACCTTTTCTAACTTTCTCCTCTCTCACTTTTCTCTTTCTCACTCTCTCCTTATTGTCTCTTCTCACTCTCTCACCTTTTCTCTCTGCCCCCCTCTCTCTCTCCCTCTCTCTTTCTCTCTCTCTCTCTCTCTTCCGCTCTCTCTTTGTACTGAGCAAAGTTTTGTTCCCAACACCGATGAACAGGGCGACAGACAGGGCCGCGAAAAAAAAACAGCTCCATCGAGTATATTTGTACGTTGTTTTCAGGTTCATAATGGCTCTGGGCGTTTTTCTATTTCTCTTTATGCTATTAGCTCTTTTTAAGTGTTTTCCCTTTTTCGCTTTTTTTTCTCCTTTCCATTTCCTTCATTTGTCGATTCGTCCCTCTCTTCCCTTTTTTTTACTTTCTCTTTTTGTTTCCAGTGTTTTCCCTTTTTCGCTTTTTTTCTCGCTTCCATTTCCTTCATTTGTCGATTCGTCCCTCTCCTCCCTTTTTTTTCTTTCTCTTTTTGTTTCCATTTATTTTTTCTCCATCGTCTGGCCTCCGTCCTTCTCCTTTCTCCCCTTTCTCGTCGTCTTTCTCCTTCTTCTTCTCTTCGTCCATATGCTTCTCAAGAAAGCCTCGCCATATGGAACGAGGGCGCAGACGAGGCGTTGAGAGGAGGAAGGAGGAGCAGATAGGGAACCGTCGGGATGAGAGAAAGAGGAGAAGGAGGGGAGGCGAGATAAAGGGAGGGGGGAACCACGTCGGGAGGGATGAGGAGAAAGAGGGGAGAGGGAAAGAGGGGAGGCGAGATAAAGGGAGGGGGAAGCCACGTCGAGAGGGATGAGGAGAAAGAGGGGAGAGGGAAAGAGGGGAGGCGAGGGATAGGGAGGGAAGGGGGGGGGGGTGATCGGATAATGGATCTCGCCCCAATACCCAGCGTCGGCCTGACTCGCGCCCCATAGGCAGGGCAACTTTAAGCAAGGATCAGTTAAGCAATTCAGAAAGGAATGCGATATTTGCCGCATCTTACGCGTTTCTATTTACTTTACCAAACGCCTATTTATTGCCATGTCGCCGAGTGACACATACTACTTCGTTCTCCATACCTCTTGCTGCTCTGTCTTTCCCCTTCTTTCCCTTTCTCTTCGCACATCGGAGACGTGGACGAGGGTCAGCTCAAATTAACTCCCCTCCCCCCTTACCAGTTTCGTTTTAAACCTGGATTTTTCTTTTATTTCTTCTGCCATCCTCTATTTCTCCCATCCCGTCTCCAGGGCTTTCATATATCTTTAATAGGGATTCAGTGCAAGATTTCAGAGAAAAGGGGAAAGAAGACCGTGTCATAGCCACACATGCGGGCCCGTATCGACCCACTAGCTTCTACCCAACAAGAAAATTGCGATGTTGCAATTGTGTAATGACCCGTGGTAGTGCATAACCAGCGGCACCGGCAGGAATTCACTTGAAGCTCTGACCCCGCGGCCGATGGGAACAAACACACAAGCATGCACAGGCAAACACACACTCATTGCCCATCCTGAAGCACTGCACACACGGCAGCGCGCCTGCACCAAAATACGGAAGCACACACAGGCACTCGTATACACTCACACGCGTAAGTACATCCACGCGTGCACTCAGCACCGCCGCTCCATTAAGGTGTTCAAGCAACAGCTGGAGAGGTCGAGGGCGGCTTCTGCGTGATCTCGAAACCATCACAACAACCTGGCCCTTTGACTCCTCCCCTTTCATCTACTTTCTGATTCGGATTAAAGATTTCGGTTCTCTCTCTCTCTCTCTCTTCTCTCTCTTCTCTCTCTTCTCTCTCTCTCTCTCTCTCCTAGCCTTCTTTCTCCTCTCCTCCCTCTCTCTTTCCCCCACACTTCCTTCCACCTCTCTTCTACTCCTCCCCACTCCCTCCTCTCATGCCTCACCTTCACCCTCATCCGGATGTCCCCTTCTTGTCCGCCCTCGTTCTCCCGATGCCCTCCCCGCCCCTGTACTGCCTCGGCGGCCTTTCATCACCCCCATGCTGCTCCACAGGCCCGCCCTCCCGCTCGACTCGTGCTGCCTTGTTACTACTAAAACGACCTCGACCTGGGTTCATCCGTCTACCTGGTTGAGTTCCCTCCCCTCCCTTCCTTCTCTCTCTCTTCTCCCTCCCCTTCCTCTCTCCTTCTCCTCCTCCCCTTCCCCCTCTCTCTCCTTCCCTCCTCCCTTCTCCTTCCCCTCCGTCTCTCCTTCCCTCCCTCTCCTTCCCCTCTCATCCTCACTCCATGTCTCCTTTCCACTCCTCCTCCCCTTCCCCCTCTCTCTCCTCTCGTCCCCTCCCTCCTATCCTCTCACCTTCCCTCCCTCCCTCCCTCCCCCTTCCCTTTCTCCTCTCCCTAAACCTCCGTAACTGCCAATAATTCGTGCAGTGTCTTGTCAGCGAGTGAACCGGGGGACTTATCTTGACTGATGCGGTTCCACTCCACTCGGGGGAGGTGGGAGGGGACGAGGGGAGAGGAGATGGAGAGGAGGAGGGAGAGGAAAAGGGAGAGGGAGAGGAAGAGGGAGTGTGCAGAAAAGGAGGAGGGGGCAGGAAGGAGAGGTGGAGGAGGGGGAAGAGGAGAGATGGAAAGGTGAGGAGTGAAGATGAAAGTGGAGGAGGCAGGAGGAAGGAGGGAGGGAAATAAGGAGAGGAATGGAGAGGAGGAGAGGGAAGGGAGAAGACGGGATGGCAACTAAATAGTTCCTCAGTCCCAAAGTATGACAGACATCGAGCAACTTGAAAGATGTGGGCAGGTAAGAGCACAACAAGCAAGTTGTCCTCTTTACTCTTTTTACTTCGTGCTTGTCCTCCTCTTCTTTTTTTGTTTTATATATACATTTGATTCTTTCAGACCCGTAAAAAAAAACGCACATAGGCTAAACCCATAGCGTTTTTTTTAGCAGATTTCCCTAAAATCCTCCTCTTCTTTTTTTGTTTTATATATACATTTGATTCTTTAAAATTATAAAAAAACAAGCAATATTTTTACATAGCTAAACCCATAACGTTTTTTTTTAAACAGCTCCTAAATATCTCTTTTTTTATATATATAC
Source organism: Penaeus vannamei (assembly GCF_042767895.1). Classification (NCBI taxonomy): domain Eukaryota; kingdom Metazoa; phylum Arthropoda; class Malacostraca; order Decapoda; family Penaeidae; genus Penaeus; species Penaeus vannamei. The sequence goes on along the minus strand of NC_091579.1, from coordinate 935,195 downwards.
ATTTGATTCTTTCAGACCTGTAAAAAAAAAACCCACAGCGTTTTTTTTTTTTTAAGCAGATTTCCCCCTGCGTCGACCACCTGCAAGCCCCGCCGACGGACTGTCCAGCTGGGCCGCTTTTTCGCTGCCATTTATTGCCTTTCTGCACATGTCTCTGACATCGGAAGAGCTTGGACTCTGTGACGGCCGCGACACACACCTGGTACGGTGTCGCCAGGCGGAGGAGGAAGGGAAGGGAGGAAGGGGGAAGGAAGGAAGAGGAAGGGAGAGAGAGAGAGAGAGAGGAAAGAGAGAGAAGAGAGAAAGGAAGGGAAGAAGGAAGGAAAGAAAGAGAGAGAGAGAGAGAGATGGAGAAAGGAAGAGGAGGAAGAGGGAAGGAGAAGGAGAGAGGAGGAAAGAGGAGAGGGAAGGAGAAGGAAGGAGGAAAGAGGAAGAGGAAGGAAGAAGGAGGAGAGAGTGGGAGGAAGGGAAGAGGAAGGAAGAAGGAAGTGAAGGAAGAGGGAAGGAAGGGTGAGAGGAAAGAAACGAGGAGCGAAGCGAAGAGAAGGTTGGTGCCTACCCCTCTTGCCCGTCCCCTCGGCGTCTCTTCGTCCCTCGCTCTTTCCCCTTACGCTTAATCACCATCATCCTCGCTGTCCATCCTCCTCTTCCGCTCTTCCCTCGCGTCCTCTCGCGCGGTCCCTCGCCTCATCTTCACTGCCTGCCTGGGGCCCTCGCCGCCGCCCCTGACCTCACTCCATCTTCACCGCCACAGGGCCCTCACTTCGCCAGCCCCTCATTTCCCTCGTCTCATCTTCACGCCGTCCCCTCGCCTCGCCTCCCCTCGCCTCCCCGGCCGGAAGAGCGCTCCCCTCGCTCGCGCTCGAGGTCTTCACCGCTTCAGGAAACGGCCGCTGACCTCACTCGTCTTCAGGCGGACACGGCCATGGATGCATCATGCACGCCCGCACGCACATACACACAAACACACACACTCACTCACGCCATACACAGAAGTACTCATATATCTACAAAAATATGCACACGCCTACAAATAAATGAATAATATCACACACACACACACAATATATATATATATATATATATATATATATATATATATATATATATATATATATATATGTGTGTGTGTATGTAAATGTGTATTTGTGTGCGTGTGTGTTTGTGTATGTGTGTGTGTGTGCACGAGAGGGAGGGAGGAATTAGAGAATGAGGATGAGAAATTTGAGATGAAAAAACTTCGACAGAACAAGACCGAAGGGAAATAAAATAAAAGGACAACACGCCATACCAAAAACACACACACAGATAAGAGAGCGAAAAGAGGGAAAAAAGCGAACCGGCATCCGAACACCAGATCACCACAATAGGGTTAAACGATATTTTACCTTATATTTTTCTCCTTACCCCCACTCCTATCAGCAAAAAGAAAAAGTAAGAAAGAAATAAAGAAAGAGGAGGGGAAGACAGGAGGAGGAGGAGAGAGGAAGACAGGAGGAGGAGGAGAGAGGAAGACAGGAGGAGGAGGAGAGAGGAAGACAGGAGGAGGAGGAGAGAGGAAGACAGGAGGATGAGAGGAAGGGCAGGGAGGAGGAGGAAGAGGCAGGAGGAGGAGGAAGACAGGAGGGAGGAAGAGATTCTGGAGGATATCAAGGCGCTGGGATACTGTGCAGGAAGGATCACTCTAGAATCACCGAGGGGAAGGGGGGGGTCAAGCAGGAGGAAGAGGAAAGAGGAGAGGAGGAGGAGAGAGGGAGGAGGAGAAAGAAGAGGACGAGGACGACGAGCGAAGGACGACGAGTTGGAGAATGGGAACGAAAGGATAAAATCAGATCTAGCGAGGATGTGGATGAAGAGGAGGAGGAGGAAAAGGATAAAGAGGAAGAGGAGAAGGATGAAGAGGAAGAGAAGGATGAGAATGAGGATGTGGATGAAGATGATGATGATGAGGAGAACGCGTAGGAGGAAAAGGAAGAAGAGGAAGAGGAGGAGAACGCGTAGGAGGAAAAGGAAGATGATGATGAGGAGGAGAACGCGTAGGAGGAAAAGGAAGATGATGATGAGGAGGAGAACGCGTAGGAGGAAAAGGAAGAAGAGGAAGTGGAGGAGGACGACGACGATGACGAGGAACAGGAGAAGCAAAAAAGGAGGAGGCAGAGTAATACAGCGACGACACGCTAGGAAATCATGATACCAGACACGGAAAAATAGAAGACAAAGGAAAAACATGAAAAAGACAAACAAAACAAACCTAAAATTATGATAAAAATATCCCCCCAGGAGCGGACTTCTCAGCGGGTCCATTCAGAAGACACACCTCACGGAACGGATCAATAATCACACGCCCTTATCCCTTATTCCTTATTCCTTATCCCTCATCCCTTATTCCTTATCCCTCATCCCTTATTCCTTATCCCTCATCCCTCATCCCTTATTCCTTAAACCTCATCTCTTATTCCTTATCCCTCATCCCTTATTCCTTATCCCTCATCCCTTATTCCTCATCCCTTATTCCTTATCCCTCATCCTTCATCCCTTATTCCTTATCTCTCATCCCTTATTCCTTATCCCTTATCCACGGGCAACTGAGTGAAAATTCCTTCGGTTCGGGATTCTGTCTGAGTAAATAAACATCTATTTTGCGCTTCGTCGATTTCTTAATTATAAATCATTACTGGTTGTAATATTAATGGTGATGATGACCCTGAAAAATGGAAAAAAATAATGATAACATGAATAGTGATATTGAAAGCGGTGATGAATGTAGGCGATGGTCAAATCATTGATGATGATGATGATGAAGATGATGATTGATGATTGTTGATTATGAAGGGGATGATGAACATGATAATGATAATGATGATGATTATGATGATACAAAATAACAGCATTACAACAACAACAACAAAATCAATAAAAAATTAAGAGAAATAAAAACGAGACCGCAAGCTATTGCACGCTTGCAGCATGATGCCTCGCACCCCAGGGGAGAAGCGGCCGGCGTCACGTGACACACCGGCACCGAGCACGTATGACATGAGAAGCACCTCGATAAAAACGAGACATGGCGAGCGACAGCGGGAAGTGGATGGGACAGGCAGGTCCTTCCGCGTCGTAAAATCGTTAGTGTGAATGTCGAGTGTGGAGATGCATGGCGGAGTACAGGCGGCCGGACGTCAGCGGGGCGGAAACGCCAATAAAATCCTTTGGCCTCCGGGTGCCATTCACGAGGTGCTATTGGGTACATCACATGCCTCCTGTAGCGAT
>NC_091579.1:919428-924428 GCF_042767895.1 Penaeus vannamei | reverse complement strand
AGAATGATGGAAGGAGCAATAAAGCAAATGCGATTGAGAGAAATAGGAGGAATAGGAAGGCAAGGAAGGAAAGGTAAGGCAGACGAAAGGGAAGAAAGAGTAGGAGGGGAGAATGAGAAGAAAAAAATTTAAAAAAATGCAAGAAAAATAATCCTTGCAAATTTGCATTTTCTACAACGGATCGCACAGTTAAAGCGTCCGTTAATTCCAAAATAGATCTGCAAACTGATCCCCACCATAATAAAAAAAAATCAAATAAATTGGTCTTCATCCCATGGCCAATCCAACCCTAAATAATTACAATGCGACAGAAACTTTTCGTGAAAACCTCCTGACAGTCCAAAATACAAACAAACAATCATAACAACAACACTAATAATTATAAAAATAATCATAAATAACAACAATAACAAAACAATAACAACGATAATAATAACAACAACAACGATAATAACGACAATAATAACAATAACAACGGTAATAATAACAACAGTAACAACGATAATAATAACAATAACAACGATAATAATAACAATAACAACGATAATAATAACAACAATAACAACGATAATAATAACAACAATAACAACGTTAATAGCAACATTAATAACAACAACAATAACAATAACATTGATAATGACGATACCAACAACAGTAACAACTACAACAATAAAAAACACAATGACAATAACAACCGCACACAACCCCCCTTCCCCCCCCACAAGCGGCCACGCGAGAGAGAGAAGAGAGAGAGAGAGAGAGAGAGAGAGAGAGAGAGAGAGACAGATAGACAGATAGACAGAGACAGAGACAGAGAGACGGGATGGGAGAGAGAGAGAGAGAGACAGAGAGACAGGGTGGGAGAGAGAGAGAGACAGACAGAGACAGAGACAGAGAAAGAGACAGAGAGAGAGAAAGAGAAAGAGAAAGAAAAGAGAAAAGAGAAAGAGAGAGAGAGAGAGAGAGAGAGAGAGAGAGAGAGAGAGAGAGAGAGAGAGAGAGAGAGAGAGAGAGCTCGCCGTCTTAGCCCACGAAGCCAGGGTTCTTGAGGAGAGCCGAGACACTCAAAGCCACACTTCATGCTAATTACTGGGCGAGGAAGCTACGAGAGAGGCCCGCGCTGAGGGGAAGACGGGGAGGGATGAAAGGAGGGCGAGGGGAGGTAGGGGAGAAGGTGGTTGGATAAGGGGAGAGGGGAGTATGAAAGGGGAGGAAAGAGGGGGTTAAGGAAGGGGAAGAGGGGTTGGGGAAGTGGAAGAGGGGGGTTGGGGAAGGAAAAGGGTTGGGGAAAAGGGGGGGTTGGGTAAGGGGAAGAGGAGGGGGAGTTGGGGAAGGGGAGGGGAAAGAGGGGTTGATGAAGGGGAAGGAGGAGGGGGTTTGAGAAGGAAGATGGGGGTTGGGGTTGGGGATGGGGAGTAGGAGGTTGGGTCAGATATGGGGGATGGTTAAATGTTGGATGAGAGGATATGGGGGAGAGGGAGAAAGGGGTAGGGAAAATAGCTAAAGGGGAGAGGAGAATGGGGGAAGGGCAATAGCAGAGGGGGGGGAGGGAGTAACATTGGGGAATGAGTGAAAGGCGAATGAGGGGGTGTGGGGAATGGAAAGAAAGGAGGGTGTTGGGGTGCAGTCAGCAGCAATGAGGATACACGGGGAGGAAATGGCGGAGGAAGGTGGGAGGGAAGGGGTGGGGAAGGTGGGGAGGGAAGAGGGGTGGGGAGGGTGGGAGGAAGGGGTGGGGAAGGTGGGAGGGAAGAGGTGGGGAGGGTGGGAGGGAAGAGGTGGGGAAGGGTGGGAGGGAAGGGGTGGGGGAAGGTGGGAGGTGGGAGGGAAGGGGGGATGGTGGGAGGGAAGGGGTGGGGAAAGGTGGGAGGGAAGTGGTGGGGGAAGGTGGGAGGGAAGATGTGGAAAGACAAGTGACACGGAGGAGGGGGAGGGAGGGTAATGGAAGTAAAGTATTTGCGGGGGAGGGATAGCGCGGTAAGGAGGTAAGGAGGGAGGGAGGGAGGGAGGGGGAGGGTAAAAGGGAGGGCCAAATGGATAATGCGGGTCCGGTGTCAGAAGTGGCCTCGTTCTCTTCTCGAGTCTCTCCGAAAGTGGAAGTGTTAAGAGATTAGAAGGGAAAAGAGCTTCGTATTCCAGATACGAGCACGGAACTGGCTCAAGTCTGTTTACATATACTGTGAAAGCACATTCTCTCTCTTTCTCTCTTTTTCTTTCTATCTTTCTTTCTCTCTCACACACACGCACACACTCATACTTACACCCACACTCATACTCTCACATACACACACCCACTCATACTCATACTAACACACTCATACTCATACTAACACACACACACACACTCATGCTCACACACACTCATGCTCACACACACATACACTCATACTCACACACACACACTCATACTCACACATACACTCATACTCACACACACACACTCATACTCACACACACACTCATGCTCACACACACACTCATGCTCACACACACACTCATGCTCACACACACACTCATGCTCACACACACACTCATACTCACACACACACTCCTACACACACACACATACTCATACTACACACACACTCATGCTCACACACACACACACACACACCACACACACACACACACACACACACACACACACAACACACACACACACTCATACTCACACACACACATACTCACACACACAACACACACAACACACACACACACACACACACACACACACACACACACACACACACACACACACACACACACACACACTCAAAGCACATAAAACACAAACACAAATCTATCTGCAGCCCAGTGAGTGGGACACGTTATTTAAACTTGGAGCATTCAACACGACAAAAAGCGCCACGCACGCCCCACAGGTAAAGGGGGAAGCTGCGCCGGACCCCAAAAAACGAGTTTCTTGCCCTTTAAACCCGGGTTGTGGAAGAGCGAGCGGCCGGCGGAAAGAGAGAGAGTCGACGGGGCATTCGGGCGGCCGCCGTTCCCACGCTGACTCATTTCGTCTCGCCGACTCGCCTGATGACCAATTACGGCTGCTGATTAATCCGGGGGGCGCCGCGGGCTCAGCGGGACGGCGGTGCGGAGTACTCTGGGAGAGGTGGAGTGGGGGTGGGGAGACCGTGGGGTGGAGGGAGGGAGGGAGGGGGAATCGCGGCCTTATTTCAGGGTCATAACGACGACGACTCGCACGACAACGCTGCCGTGGCGGGCCCGCTGCTTCGCTCTGCACCCCCCCCCCACCCCACCCCTCCACTGGAACCCCTTCCCCCTCCAGAACCCCCTTCCCCCCTCAAAACCCCTTCCCCCCTGCAGAACCCCCCTTCCCCCTGCAGAACCCCCCTTCCCCCCAACACGTCAACAGCAGCGTTATCTGCCAACTGCGCAAGGGCTTCCGGCTCGTGTTGGTCTCCTAATTGTTCATCTACCGCGCGTCGGGTGCAACACCGCCCTTGCTCCTAGTTATTTTGTGACTACCAGGTCGTGTGCGCATCCCCGCCGTCGCCTGGTACCTGCACAAAAGGACCGAGTCGTCTCCCGTACCAGGACAGCGTACCCGTAACTGCGCGAACGAACGAAGGTGACGTCATCCACTCCCTGCGCCCCGTCGCCCATACTAACGAAACCGCCTGCCCACCTGGTTCCGAGCTCGCCCCCTCCAGCACCCCCCCCCTCCCCACCTCGCCCGATTACCAAGTCTGCGCAGAAAACATTTTACGCATTACTCCCTCGCCCTCCCCCCTTCAACCTCCACAGATCCCTCACAGAGCGGCCGCCCCCTTCGCCGAAGAGGCTGGACCAGCGCACCTGCATCACACACACACACACCTGTTCCGAGAAGCGCCTTCGGGGGGGAGTGTGCCCGCGCGCCCCCGAGAGAACCGGAACTGCCTCCAAAAGAATTCCCTCTTATCCATTCCCTCCTTTAAATGCCAAGAGGAAAATCCCCGCCAAATGACGACATCGAGTCAAGAGTCAAGCGCGATTAGGCAAGGCCACTCGACGGGCCTCATAATCGCATCCCGAACCGGAATTAAAACGAGCACGACGGATCATTTCGGGGAATTCGGCCGTGGATGACCTGGAATCGGTGAGAGTCAGTGTGTCACCTGCGATTTACAAACAGAGGCCGGGAGTAAGCTCGAGTGTCGCTAATTCACACAATCATCAGCGATTTTGACAGAGAGAAGGGTAACGATAAACTGCGTGACCAACAAGACGGTTATTCTGTACCACTCAACCCCTTCGCACTCCAAAATACGATAGCACTAGTATTAGTAGTCGTATCAGTATTAGTAATAGTATTAATAATAATTTATATATCAGTATTAGTAATAGTATTTGTATCAGTATTAACAATAGTATTAACAATAGTATCAATAATAGTATTTGTAATTGTATCCTCCTCCTCCTCTTCCTCTTTTTCTTCTTCCTCTTCCTCCTCCTCTTTCTTCTCCTCCTCCTCCTCCCTCTCCAATTCGTATTATATTTGCATTAGTAAATAGTAATTGTGTTACTACTAGCAACAGTAGCAATAATAATAGCAACAACAGCAACTGCAATGATACTAATCACAATAAGTATCTATTCTTCCGCGAACACACACACGGCTGAAGGCGTGTGACCTGTGACCTGAAGACCTGGGGGAGTGTCTTCCAAGGTCGGTCTTTTCTTCTCCTTTTTTCCGTCTTTTAAGGTTGTTTTTCCGTCTTTTCTAACACCTTTTTCTTCACAGCTGACTCGAGGTACAACCCGGACATAACGTGCGAACACAATGGCAAAAAAAGGAAAAGAAAGCAAGAAAAGTCTTTTTCTCCTTTTCTCTCTCTCTCTTTTCATGCAGTTCTATGAATCCCCATTTTTTGAAGGAGGGAGGGGAGGGGGTAGAACTAGGTGAAGAATGAAATTTGGAAATGTGCTAAACATACATATATTTGTGTTCGTGTGTGCGAAGGGGGGGAAGGAGGGAGGGAAGGAGA
>NC_091579.1:914428-916928 GCF_042767895.1 Penaeus vannamei | reverse complement strand
AGCCTAGTATTTAACCTCGGCTTAAACCCAAGCTTCGGCCCAGAATATCCCGCTGGAGAAGGTAACGTTCTAGAGAGAAATAAACAACAAAGATTAAAAAAAAAAATACTGACGCTTGCAACCTACTGATCTATAAACATCAGACTCGTAAATTCCTAATCAAAAGTTATAAGATTTTTTTTTTTATCTCTCGAAGCAATCTCGTTTAGTGACCTCGGTTATAGGATATCATTATGCCCGCGAGATCCCATTACCGAGGCCCATATTTTATACATCAAATCCCCCCGATAATTCAATGAAACACGTTGAAGACCGACGAATTATAAAAAAAAACTTGCATAATAAATCATCTATGAAATGGGATGAAGCAAGGCGTGCCATGGCGTACGTGGAGTGCCACCCTTCACGCAGTTTCCATTTGGCCGACTCCGACACCTGAAACGCTCGGAGGTCCGGACTCAAACAGCCGATGATCAAAAGACTCTTTGACGTAAACAATAGCGATCGGGAAAAAAAATCTCTAAAAGGGAACAATTTGCCGCGTAACCCGCATTCCAGCTTTGTTATTTATAGCTCGAACTGCTCTCGACTTCGCTCCTCTGCCTGGGAAAAAAGGGGATGTAACAATCACCTGGACATTCCGAAAGCGCAGTAACTGTCCATCCTGTCAAGTGCCCCCGCGTCCCTCGGCCGTAGCGGAGGCACGGGGCAGTATTTTGCACGTCGAACCGTAGTACAAAGCGCGTACATCACCCGGGAGTACATGGAGGTGAAAGGAATGTGCACCGTAGCACAAACGCACACAAAACTCCCTTGATATGTTGGCCTGATGGAGGAAAGGAGCTATAGAGGTCCTTTGTATTCCTCCCCAAACCCCTTTTGTTTGGGTTCCAGCTCGCCGACCAGCCGACCCGACACGGGAGGCTGCCGAGCGACCGACCGCCCGCCGTCGGGAATGGCCGGAACGGATCCTGATGGGAACTTCCTCGTGATTTCTTGTCCTTCGCGTTTTTCTTGTTCTTTTAGCCTTCCGTGTTCTTGTGTTCCCTCTCTCTCTCTCTCTCTCCCGTGTTCCCTCTCTCTCTCTCTCTCTCCCGTGTTCTTCTCTCTCTCTCTCTCTCTCTCTCTCTCTCTCTCCGTGTTCTTGTTCCTATCTCTCTCTCTCTTCCGTGTCTTTTTTTCTCTCTTCCTTTCCTTTTCCTTCCCCTTCCTCTCACCCTTCCCCCTCCCCTCCCTCTCCCTCTCCCTCTCCCTCCTCCACCTCCCTCTCCCACCTCTCCCTTTCCCTCCCCCTCCCTCCTGTAATTTGATCATCTCCCGTCATCATCAATATCATCATTATTCCGGCGTGTTTGCCTCCGCCTACCTCTCTCTCTCCATCTCCCCGTCCGCCATTACCATCTCGTCACCAGCAGCGCCACACACACCTCCTCGCGGCGCCGTCCCGTTACCACGAGCTCCACTTCATCACCGCCGCAGCCATTCCATTGATAGCCAGTACGGTGCAATTTCCTCGCCCTCGCCCTCGCTCTCTCTGTCTCTTTCTATTCTCTGTCTCTCTCTTTGTCTCTTTCTATTCTCTCTCTTTCTCTCTTTCTCTCTGTCTCTCTCACTCTCACTCTCACTCTCACTCTCACTCTCACTCTCACTCTCACTCTCACTCTCACTCTCACTCTCACTCTCACTCTCACTCTCTACTCTCACTCTCACTCTCACTCTCTCTCTGCTCTGCTCTCACTCCTCACTCACTCACTCACTCACTCACTCACTCACTCACTCACTCCCTCCCTTACTCACTCACTCCCTCCGCTCCTCCTCACTCACTCCTCCACTCACTCACTCACTCCACTCACTCTCTCACTCACTCACTCACACTCCTCCTCCCATCACTCACTCACTCACCACTCCACTTCTCTCTCCACTCACTCTCTCTCTCTCTCTCTCTCTCTCTCTCTCTCTCTCTCTCTCTCTCTGTCTGTCTGTCTGTCTGTCTGTCTCTCTCCTGTCTGTCCTCTCTCTCTCAATTCATCTGTATATATACGCTTTTTTCAAAGGGTAAAGAGTGCAGTGGTCAGCATACTTCATCTTTCTTTTTCACATGCTTTCTTCCCTCTCTCCTTCATTTATTCTCTCCCTCCTTCCCTCCTTTCCTTCGCTTTCCATCTCCTCTCCTCCTTTTGTTTTCTTGCTCTCCTTTTTCTTCTCCGTCTACCTCGCTCCTCCGTTTCGTCTCTCTCCCTCCATTGCTCCTTCCCTTCCTTCTCCCTCCTTCTCCTTCCCCTCTCTCCCTCTACCTACCTTCCTTCCTTCACTCCGTCCCTTCCTCCTCCTTCCTACCGTCTCCCTCTTCCACTTCCTCCCTTTCTTCTCCCCCTCTCTTCATCTCCCTCCCTATCTTCCATCTATCTCACCCTCCTTTTCTTCCATTTCGCTCGCCCTCCCTCTCTTCCACTCCTTCCCTCTCTTCCTCTCCCTCCCATCACCTCCCTCTCCCTCCCTT
>NC_091579.1:894428-904428 GCF_042767895.1 Penaeus vannamei | reverse complement strand
TAATTCTCTTTCTTCCTTTCTTTATCTATTTCTTCTCTTCTTTATTTATTTCCTTATTCTCTTTCTTTTTCTTTCTCTCTCTCTCTCTTTTCTTTCTCACACTCACTCACTCACACACACACACACACTCTCTCTCTCTCTCTCTCTCTCTCTCTCTCTCTCTCTCTCTCTCTCTCTCTCTCTCTCTCTCTCTCTCTCTCTCTCTCTCTCTCTCTCTCTCTCTCTCTCTCTCTCTCTCTCTCTCTCTCTCTCTCCCTCAGTCTCTCCCTTTTTCTCAGTCTCTCCCTTTTTCTCAGTCTCTCCTTTTTTCTCAGTCTCTCCCTTTTTTCTCAGTCTCTCCTTTTTTCTCAGTCTCTCCTTTTTTTTCAGTCTCTCCTTTTTTCTCAGTCTCTCCTTTTTTCTCAGTCTCTCCCTTTTTTCTCACTCTCTCCCTTTTTCTGCCTCTCTTTCGTTTTCACCCTCATTTTATCCTGCCCTCTTTATCTTTATCTTACGCGTTCGTTGCCTGGCAGCCCCGTGCCCTACCTTCAGTTCTCCCCCTTTCCCCCTTCCTCGCTCTCCCCCCCCTCCCCCCTCCCCCTGACCCCCTCAATCCCCCACTCCCCATTTCCTGACCTTGTAGGCTCCTCCCCGACCCCTCCCCCTCCCCCCCGGCCCCACTACCAACCCTGACCTCTTACGATCTGCCCAGAACTATGCTGATTCATACCGCTTCCACCGCCCCAGGGTCACGCGGTCATACCCACACGCCCGCCATTACTACGTACGCTCTGCCAACACCCGCCCACCCACCCACCCCCTACCCCTACCCGATACCCACCTACCGAGGTACTCTAGCTTCACCCTGAGACTTACCATTCACTCATTTCTTGCTGGTACTCCTCTCCTCCCTCCTCCCTCCCCACTCCCTCTTCCTCCTCCCTCCCCCACCCCCCACTCCCCTCCCTTCTCCTCCCTCCCTCCCCCTCACCTCCTCCTCTTCATTCCCCACTCCTCCTCCTCCTCCCTCCCCACTCCCTCTTCCTCCCCTCCCTCCCACTCCCCTCCACCTTCTCCTCCTCCTCTTCATTCCCCCCTCCTCCTCCTCCCTCCCTCCCCACTCCCTCCTCCTCCTCCTCCTGTTATTTCGTCTTAGCCATATGTATTTATTTTCGTTTTGTTTTCTTATTCCCCTCTTTCTCTCTCCCTCCTTATCTTTCCTCCCTCCCTCTATCCCCTATCCTCCTTTGCCCCTCTCTCCCCATACCACTCAAACCTTCCATACCACCCTCCCTACCGTTCCCTACCCTCCATCCCTCCCCCCTGCAACTACTACTTCACCCCTCCCTCCCTCCTTCCCTCTCCACTTCCTCCTTCCCTCTCCTTCCCTCCTTCCCTCTCCCTCCCTCCTTCTCCCTCTCCCTCCTCCTTCCCTCTCCCTCCCTCCTTCTCCCTCTCCCTCCCTCCTTCCCCTCCCCACTCCCTCTTTTCCTCTCCCTCCCTCCATCCCCCTCTCCCTCCCTCCTTCCCTCTCCCTCCCTCCTTTCCTTCTCCACTTCCTCCTTCCCTCTCCTCCACTTCCTCTTTCCTCTCCACTTCCTCCTTCCCTCTCCCTCCCTCCTTTCCTCTCCACTTCCTCCTTCCCTCTCCACTTCCTCCTTTCCCTCTCCACTTCCTCCTTCCCTCTCCTCCCCTCCTTCCCTCTCCACTTCCTCCTTCCCTCTCTCGTTCCTCTTTTCCTCTCCCTCCCTCCATCCCTTCCCCCCTCCAACTACTACTTCACCCTCTCCCTCCTTCTCTCCCTCCCTCCTTCCCTCTCCCTCCCTCCTTCCCTCTCCACTTCCGCCTTCCCTCACTCCCTCCCTCCTTCCCTCACTTCCTCCTTCCCTCTCTCCCTCCCTCCTTCCCCTCTCTCCCTCCCTCCTTTCCTTCTCCCTCCTCCTCTCCCTCTCCTCCTTCCCTCTCCACTTCCTCCTTCCCTCTCCCTCCCTCCTTCCCTCTCTCCCTCCCTCCTTTCCTCTCTCGTTCCTCTTTTCCTCTCCCGAAGAGTATAAATCACCGCTTAATCAATAGCAAACCCCCACCTTGTCCTTGCGAGGCCGAAAGTACATTAGGCCCGACGCCGAATATGGGGCCTCGGCTGTGTCTCCTCCGACGCGTAACACGACGGGGCTTTTTGCGCGTGGGTTTGGGGGGGGGGGGGAGGTGGTGTGTGTGTGTTGTGTGTGGGTGTGGTGTGGTGTGGTGTGGTGTGGTGTGGTGTGTGTGTGCGTGTGTGTGCGTGTGTGTGTGTGTGTGTGTGTGTGTGTGTGTGTGTGTGTGTGTGTGTGTGTGTGTGTGTGTGTGTGTCCGTGTGTGTGCGTGTGTGCGTGCGTGTATGTGTGTGTGTGTGATTGCGCGTAGCATATATGGAATCAATTGCACGCATCTTTTCACGAACCAAGGTTAAAGTGTCAGACGACAACATCAAATACATAAAAACAAAAAGTAAAATTCTGCTTTACATGTCGCCAATGAAAGCTTATAGGCATTTTATTGATATAAGCAACGCAGACATGTGACATAAGATATGAAAGCACAAGTGTTTTAAAATTCAGTGTTATCCCCATTAATCATCTACCAATGTGAACGATAAAAATATCCAGAGAAAGATATAAAACTATCTGGACGGAAACAAAACCACACACTTACTCACTGACACAAACACACACACGCACACACACACACATACGTGCCCTTAGGGGTCACGGCCGAGCCACACACAAACACACACACAAACAGAGTCCTCCGCCAACACATCACTCATGCGGTCTAAACATAATGGCCGCCCGACACCCATAAATATAATCTCTCTGGAGTTACACAAGAGGTTCCATTGACGGGCCTCGACACAGGACAAGTTAAGAGTCGATTCCACCTCCTACATATGGGACAGGCTAAAGGGGGGGAGGGGGAGGGAGGGGGAGGGGAGGGTCCTAGAGGAGGAGTGCCTCGTAGGCGCTTTTGGATTGGCACACAAGCGGGGGTATCCAGGGCCTCGTCTTCTTTGTCTCGGCTTTTTTGTATCTTCTTGTGTCTCTTTTTTTCCTCGCATATCTTTTCTGTGACATATCTCTTTCTCCGATCTTGTTTTCTACACCCTTCTCTTTCTTTCTTTCTCTTCTCTCTCTCTTTCTTTTTCTCTCTCTATCTCTCCTTATCTCTCTCTCTCTCTCTCTCTCTCTCTGCCTTTCCCTCTCCCTCTCCTCCTCCTCTCTTCCTCTTCCTTCTCTTCCTCTCCCTCCCTCCCTCTCTCCCCAACTCCCTCTTCTATGTGAGTATGTATGTGCGTGCGCAAGCGTGAGGAGTGCATGACCCTGGCCGAGCATCATCTCGACATGCTCAGGTATAGCAGATCCTCGCTGGCCTGTCACTGCGTAGCGTTACGGCCGCCCTCGCGCCAGTCCAGCGCCGCAGATCGACTCCTTTCTTTCGGCGCTCTCGGTTTGTCGGAGTGGCTTGCGAATGGGTCGCACTCAGCGGTGTTCGGGAAGAACCTCGGGAGCGCGACGGTATGTTCTCGTTTATTCCTCCTCAGACGTCGTAGGAGCAACGCTTGGAGCTCGGGGCTGGGGGGTCGAGGTCAGGTCAAGAGGGCAGGTCATCTGGAGGCCCTGCTCGAGTATCCCGCACCCAAAGGGCGTCCGCCAGAACCCCCTCCGTCCCCTCCCCCTCCCCCCGCCTGAATGGTGAATGTGAGCCCCTCAAAGATCCCCGAGGGAGGTCGAGGCACTCGGAATGCCAACAGGGGCCCCGCGAGGGCTGGCTCTGCTGGCTCTTGCGAAACCTGCACCACCCCGTAGTCCCCCCCCCCCTCCACGCATCACTTACGGGCGTGCGGGTGGCTAGGTGGGTGGGTGGGCGCGCGGGCGGGCGTTTGGAGGGTAAGTGACCCGTGATCCGAGGCAGGGCGCGTCGGACGCCGTGTTTGTTGGTTTAGCTCGAGGGGCGGAGGAGCCTCGCCACACGCGGCGATATCACACCCTCGCGCCCGCCGCTCGCGCCCGCACGCCCCTCTCCCCCTCCCCGCGAACAGGAAAATGCCAACAGAGGAGCGGCGCCATTTAAATCCGGTTCTGGAATAGACGACCTTCCTCCCAAAAAAAAGAGCAGCGGAGAAAAAATCGCGCCCAGCCTCCTCGCCGCCCGCCCGCGGATCCCGCCGCGATACGCACAGTGCCACCTTTCACCGCTCCAGTTACGGGGAGGAAAAAAATCCCTCCCTCCCCTCCCTCCCTTCCTCCCTCTCCCCACGACCCCTCCCTCCCTCCCTCCCCCTCCCCACGCCTCACCCCGACCCCTCCCTCCCTCCCTCTCCCCACGCCTCACCCCACGACCCCTCCCTCCCTCCCTCCCTCCCACTCCCCACGCCTCACCCCACGACCCCTCCCTCCCTCCCTCTCCCCACGCCCCTCCTTCGCCACCTTCAAGGACCCCATTAAGAAAATCAAACTGCCCGGCCACCTGGTTAGCGTCAACGTGGTCATAACTCGGTGAACTGTGACGAGAGTTAATCCTTTCTTTTTTCCCCACGCATCATTCTCCCCCTCCCGGTCCCCCCCCCCCCCCCCCCACTTCAAACCCTTTCTTTTATCACGAGTTGTAAGTGTCCAACACCCGATCGTTCTCTCGCCTTTCTTTTCTTCCTTCTTTCTATTCCTCTAATCACTCATCTTTCTAATATTCCTTTATTTCTAAACGTTTCTCTCTTTGCTTCGCTTTTTTCACTTTTCCCCCGTAAAAAAAAAATCCCCTAGATTTTTTCCCCTAAAATTCCTCTTCTCCTTCCCCTAATCTCGATTCAGCAATAAGCAGGAATTACGTTAATTAAATCATCTTAGGACGAAGTTCGTGGAGCTTAAGTAATAATAATCCTAACGATGAGATTTTGTTTTTGACGATTTCATTAAAAGGAACAGTGATGATAATTGTGGTGGCGACTCATGTTACAGGCGCTTATGATGAGGATGAGGATGATGGTGATAGTGATGATGATATTATATACACATATAATAACAGTAGTAATAATAAAAATGATAATGATAATGATAATGATAATAATAATAATAATATAGTAATGATGATATTAGTAACAGCAACATTAATAATCATGATAACAATAACAATAACAATCATAATAACAACGATAATAATAACAACAATAATAATAATAATAACAATAATAATAATAATAATAATAATAATAATAATAATAATAATAATAATAATAATAATAATAATAATAATAATAATAATAATAATAATAATAATAATAATAATAATAATAATAATAATAATAAAATAATAATAATAATAATAATAAAATAATAATAATAAAATAATAATAATAAAATAATAATAATAATAATAATAATAATAATAATAATAATAAAAAGTAAAAAAATAAAAAAACGACGCCCATTTCTGCCACCCCACCACCCCCACACCCCCACCCCGCTGTCCCATATCCCCCCCCCCCCCCGTCGCATTCAGCGCAGGAAGTGAAAGTTCCCACAAATCACTTTTCCGCCCACCTTTTGAAGTCCCGCCCACGCCCACGACGGCACACGTGGGCGCAAGGGCTCCCGAGATTCTTCAGGATTTGGGAAGGATGTTTTTTATTTTTTCAATTTTCTTTCTGTTTTATTTGTTTATCTCTCTCTCTCTCTTTCTCTTTCTCTTTCTCTCTCTTTCTCTTTCTCTTTCTCTTCTTCTTTCTCTTTCTCTTCTTCCTTCTCTTCCTCTTCTTCCTTCTCTTCCTCTTCTTCCTTCTCTTCCTCTTCTTCCTTCTCTTCCTCTTCTTCCTTCTCTTCCTCTTCTTCCTTCTCTTCCTCTTCTTCTCTCTTTCTCTGCCTCTTTCTCTTTCTATCTGTCTATCTGTTTCTCTGTCTCTGAGTATGTGTTTGGGGGAAGGGGGGGCATCTTTTCTCTTGCATTGCAAAAGAAGAAATAGAAAAAAAAACACGAAAAAATCATACCAAAACAAAAGGTAAAACATAATACAAACACGAGGAAAATAACAAAGATATGGATAAAACAAAAATAATCAAAACTAATAAGAAAACCTAGACCAGGCCACAGGACGAACGACCATTAAAACGAGCCAAAATTCAGAATGATTTCGCAAAAACCCAGAACGATTCGCACCCGCGTGCTTGTCCACCTCCCTGCCCGCCCACACGCCCATCCACCCACCCACACGCCCGCCCATCCACCCACCCACACGCCCGCCCATCCACCCAGCCGCCCACACGTCCGCCCATTCACCCAGCCGCCCACACGCCCATCCACCCACCCACACGCCCGTCCACCCACACGCCCATCCACCCACCCACACGCCCGTCCACCCACACGCCCATCCACCCACCCACACGCCCATTCACCCAGCCGCCCACACGCCCGCCACACACACACCTGTCCCCGCCACAGCTGTTTTTGTGGGCGTCCGCAGGTACAGACGCTTCCATAATTTCTTATTTTCGGGCAGATTAACTAGCTCTTGGAACGAGACGGAAAATGCGAAAGACTAAAAAAGAAGGAATTGAGAAATGCAAGAAGGGAAAAGATAAGAAAGAGGGAGAGAGAAGAAAAGAAAGGAAATGAGAGAGAAAAGGAAATCAATCTTCAGGAAAAGAAAAGCGAAAAGGACAATAAACTGCAAAATAGAAAAAAAAAATCCAGAAAATTATATTTAAAAAAAAATGCAAGGAGAGAAAATAAAGAAGGAAGATAAAAAAAAAATCCAGAAAATTATATAAAAAAAAATGCAAGGAAAGAAAATAAAGAAGGAAGATAAAAAAAAAAATCCAGAAAATTATATAAAAATAAAAATGCAAGGAGAGAAAATAAAGAAGGACGATAAAAAAATCCAGAAAATTATATAAAAATAAAAATGCAAGGAAAGAAAATAAAGAAGCAAGATAAAAAAAAAAATCCAGAAAATTATATAAAAATAAAAATGCAAGGAGAGAAAATAAAGAAGGAAGATAAAAAAAAAAAAATCCAGAAAATTATATAAAAATAAAAATGCAAAGAGAGAAAATAAAGAAGGAAGATAAAAAAAAAAAAATCCAGAAAATTATATAAAAATAAAAATGCAAGGAGAGAAAATAAAGAAGGAAGATAAAAAAAAAAAAAATCCAGAAAATTATATAAAAATAAAAATGCAAGGAGAGAAAATAAAGAAGGAAGATAAAAAAAAAATCCAGAAAATTATATAAAAAACAATACAAGGAGAGAAAATAAAGGAAGATAAAAAAAAATCAAAGAAAAATAAAAGAAAGAAGAGAGAAAAAAAATGCAAGAAGAGAACAAAAGAAAGCAAAAGCACGCCCGAAGACGTTGTGTGGGCGGTGTTCGAGAATATTTATTTGTGACGATGCGGGCGTCATGCATAAGGGGGGGGGGGAGACCACGCCTTTTCCGAGAGGTGGGGGCGGCAGAGGAGGAGAAGGGGGCGGGGGACGTGAAGAAGGGAAAAGTGGAGGATGGGGGATGGGGAAGAGGGAAGTGGGAAGGGGAGAGTAGGGGAAAGCGAAAAGGAGGAAAGGGTGGAGGGGGAGTGGGGAAGTGGGATGGGGGGAGGAGGGAGTGGGGAGTGGGAAGGGGAGGAGGGAAAGAGAAGAGAGTGTGAAGGGGGAAGCGGAAAGGGGGGAGGGGGAGTGGGGGAAGTGGAGAAGGGGGGAGGAGAGGGAGTGGGGAAGATGGAGAAGGGGGAGGGGGAGTGGGGAAGTGGAGAAGGGGCAGGGGGAGTGGGGATGGGAAGGGGGAGGTGAGAGTGGGGGAAGAGGGAAGAGGGAAGTGGAGAAGGGGAGAAGTGGGGGAGGTGCGGAAGTGGGGATTGGGAAGAGGGGGAGGGGGAAGACGGCATGTGAACGCATCATTACGTGACCACGCCCACTATGGAGGGAGGTACGTGGTAGTAGAAGGAATAAGGGGGAGGAATGGAATAAGAGGAGGAGAAAGGTATAAAAAAAATAGCAAAGGAGTGGAATAAGTGGGTGTAGGAGGAAGAAGAGAAGAAAGAGAAGGTGAAGAAGAAGACATAAGAGAAGTAGAAGAAGAAGAAGAAAAAGAATAACACGAAGAAAAAAATAATAAGAATAAGAAGAATAGAAGAAAAAGAAGCAGAAAAAAGAATAATAAGAAACGGAGAAGGAGAAGGTAGATGAGGCACTGGAGGTGAAGAGGAGGAGAAAGGGAGGCAAAGAAACAGAGGAGAAAAATAAGGAGAGAGTTTTTCGAGGTAAAAAAAGTAGAATATAAAAAACAACTGTGTGGTTAACAAACATCAAGCATGGTAATAAACCCCACACACAAAAAAAAAGAATAATAAAAAGTAAAAAAAAAAAAAGTAAAAGAAAAAAAAATTTAAAGGATATTACGAAAAAAAGTGGATAAGAAAAAAGAGAGTGGGGAGAAAGAGAGGGAGGATAGGGGGGGGAGGGGGAGGGGGAGGAGGATGGGGAAAGCATGCCAGACTAATAAGCGAGGCGCAGCTTGGGGGGAGGGGGAGCTGGGGAGGGGAGAAGAGGGGAGGGGAAGGGGGAGGAGAAGAGAGGGAGGAGGAAGGGAGGAGGAGGGAAGTGGAGAGGGGAGGTGTGAGGGAGGAGGGGAAGGGGAGGTGGGGAGGAAGAGAGTGAGGAGGGGAGGTGTGGGAGGGAGGAGAGGGAGTGGGAAGTGGAGGGGAGGGGGGAGGGCAGGAGGAGAGAAGGGGCACAGGGATGGGGTTGGAGGGGGAGTGGCGGTGGGGGAGGGAGAGGAGGGAGGGGGAGGGGGAGGGGGGACCTACGTCTGCAACGGTAATCATGCGGTTAGGACGACATTTGCAGAAAAATTGGGATCATTGATTTTCGGAAGGAGATGATGTTTAAAACGAATGGGAATGGGGTGTGCAGGGGGTGGGGGTAGGTAGGGGGAGGTGGGATGATGGGTGGAAGGGGTGGAGGTTGGGGGGAGGGAGGGATGGGTGGAAGGGGTGGAGGTTGGGGGGATGGGGGGACAGGGGGGGATGGCGTCTTTATTATGGCGTGGGGACAGTCTTGGTATTTTCTTATTTTCGAGTCGTTAATCTTGGAAAATTCTTTCTCTCTTCCTTTCTTTTTTTCTCTCGTCCTTAATCTAGCTTTCTCTCCTTTTCTTTCTTCTTCTCTCTCTCTCTTTCTTCTCTTCATCGTTCCTCCTTGGTTCCTTTCTCTTTTCTTTTGTTATTCTCCCTCTCCTTCTCCTCTTTCTACCTCTCTTAATTCTCCTTCTAATTCTTCCTCTCCCTCTCCTTCTCCTCCCTCTTCCACTCCCACCCCTTTCCCTCTCCCTCCCTCCCTCCCTCCCTCCCTCCCCTCCCTCCCTCTTCCACTCCCCTTCCCTCCCCCTCCCCCTTCCCTCTCTTCCAATCCCACCCCCCCTCCCCCTCCCGCTCCCTCACCTTCCTCACCTGACAAAACCCACGAAAAACAACATTAAAATTTTAACCCTAATCAAGTCCACCCGCTCCCACCCCCCTCCCCCTCTCTCTCCTAATGCGCTCCCAGTCCTAATCATCTGAGTGAGACAAGCCTTATCAGCAGCGGTCCTCAGCACCGAATCAGCGCGCTAATCGGTTCAATCAGCTTTTAATCACACGGGCCAATAACAGCGACTCGGAAAACACGCGGCTGCCGCACATCTGTGTTTCTGGGGGTTCGCTTTTTAATCTCTTTTTCTTTCTTTTTTTCTTGTTTTTGTTCTTTTTTTGTCCTTTTTTGTTTTTATATATTTTTCTTTTTTTCTTGTTCTTATTCTTTTTTCTTAACGTTTTCTTTATTTTTCTTGCTTTATTTTTTTTCTTTCTTTTTTGTTTTTATTTTTTCTTAACTTTTTTCCTACTTTTCTTCGTTTTTTCTTGTTTTTATTCTTTTTCGTGTTTTTTTCCTTCTTTTTTTTCTTATGTTTTCTTTTTTCTTTCTCTCGAGTGTTCATAACGGGTGAATGGAAGGGTAAAACG
>NC_091579.1:886928-891928 GCF_042767895.1 Penaeus vannamei | reverse complement strand
CACCAAAATCCGAGACGCAATAAGAGCGCTTTTCATGAGCCTTCTTGGGGCACCGAGGCTCTCCTGCGGCGGTGCCCTGGGTCGCCCTGGGTCGCCCTGGCACAGTGTTGAGGGAATGCTATTCGTCATGAATGCGATCCCCAGGTACAGGCTCTCTCTCTTTCTCTCTGTCTCTTTCTGTCTGTCTCTGTCTCTCTCTCTCTCTCTGTCTCTTTCTGTCTGTCTGTCTCTCTCTCTCTCTCTATTTTGCCCTTGCTCTCGCTCATTTCCCTATGCCTGTTCTCTCTTTTTCTCTATGAATTTTCTTTTTCTTTATTTCAATCTCTCCCTCTACTCTCACCTTTCACTTTCTCTCTCAAATATCCTTCGATCTCCCCATCTCCTTTCCGTCTATCCTTAGCTCCCCACCCTTGCACATTCTTCCTTGAACATCCTCTTCTCTCCCTCCTCCTTCTCCTTCTCCTTCTCCTCCTCGTCGTCGTCGTCGTCGTCGTCCTCCTCCTCCTCCTCCTCCTCCTCCTCCTCCTCCTCCTCCTCCTCCTCCTCCTCCTCCTCCTCCTCCTCCTCCTCCTTTTTTTGTTACAAGAATCATTTCCCTTTTCGCCCTCGCCGCCACCCTACGACACGCCACAGGGTACACAGAGGCCGCCGACGACTGACAGTCCTGAAGGGCACTCCAGAAGTTTCTGCTGCTCGAGACTAAGAAGGACCGCGAGTGACTGAGTTCTCTCGTCTTATCAGAAAGATGAAAAAAATGTGTTTGACGGGGACCTGGACGACAGAGAGAGAGAGAGAGAGAGAGAGAGAGAGAGAGAGACAGAGAGAGAGAGAGGGAGAGGGAGAGGGAGAGGGAGAGGAGAGGGGAAGGGAGGGAGTGGGGGAGGGGGAGGGAGGGAGGGAGGGAGGGAGGGAGAGAGAGAGAAACAGAGAGAGAAACAGAAATAGAGACAAACATTCGACGAACGAGAAAATCTCTCTCCTTCCAAACGACCCTCCAGTCAGTCGATCATCCGGACGCACCCCGGGGGACCATCCGCACCAGAGGGGGGAGGGGGGAGGGGGGGGGATCGAGGAGCAGCAGCGACCCACCGGGGAAGGTGTCCTCTCGCCCATGCAGGAGGGGACGCAGCTCTTCCACGAAATAGCGATCAATGGAGAGCGAAAACTAACGAGAGGCCAAGAGGATCTCGACCTCCGCGCTCTCACTTTCTTCCAGATGTTCGATTGAAAGGATGGAAGGAGAGAGAGAGAGAGAGAGAAAAAAAATAATGATGATGATGATCTGTAGTAGCATTTGGAGAGGCATTCGACTGGATAAGGGAGAGGGAGGGGGAGAGGGACAGGGAGAGGGAGAGGGAGAGGGAGAGGGAGAGGGAGAGGGAGAGGGAGAGGGAGAGGAGGAGAGGGAGGGGCGGAGGGTGATTCTGGAAGAGGCGAACCTGAAAGAAGGTCTGAAGGCGGGTGAGGGGGGTCGAGGCGAGAAAGGAAGGAGGGAGGGATGGAAAGAGAAAGAGAGAGAAAGAGAAAAGGGGAAAGAGAGAGAGAGAGAGAGAGAGAGAGAGAGAGAGAGAGAGAGAGAGAGAGAGAGAGAGAGAGAGAGAGAGAGAGAGAGAGAGAGAGCGAGATGGATAGACAGACAGAGAGAGCGAGAGAGAGAGAGAGAGAGAGAGAGAGAGAGAGAGAGAGAGAGAGAGAGAGAGAGAGAGAGAGAGAGAGAGAGAGAGAGAGAGATAGAGAGACAGAGGGAGACAGACAGAAAGAACGAGATAGAGAGAGAGAGAGAGAGAGAGAGAGAGAGAGAGAGAGAGAGAGAGAGAGAGAGAGAGAGAGAGAGAGATAGAGAGACAGAGGGAGACAGACAGAAAGAACGAGATAGAGAGAGAGAGAGATGCTGAGCGCAAGGAAGAGACTGCTGTAGGAGAATAAGCAAAACCATTATAAAAATATGATAATCATAATAGTAACGTAAAACGCCTTGCCACAAGCAATCGTTCCAATCATCATTTCTCACAATCACACACTAATCACAGAAGCAATAACAGCAATAGCGAAATATCAGCACACCAAAGACTAACAAAGAAAGCTGCAATTTTCCCGGGAAACCTTTGATGCAGCGGCCGGAACCCTCGCCAAAGAAGGCTCAGCTGGTCGATGTTTAAGTGAAAACGATATTTGTCTAAAGTCCAAGTGGATTAGGGCCGCACCTGCATTACACCTGCATCGCCCCAGGCTAATGCAGAGGGGGGAGGGGGGGAGGGGGCTGGCCACGTCCGCCTCTGCTCCTGTGATGCACCTATTCCTTTTTTTTCATGGGTTAGACGTCGCTCTCTAAATTGGCTTGGACGTTCTCCAATTACTCGGGTAATCTTACGTGTCTCGTCCCCTTATTACGAGAGGCTGTCACGCCCGTTTCGACTCCCAGACGCCCCCGCCCCGCCCACTCCGACGGAGATGTCATGGCGAATTCTGCGTCCGGGCGTTCTCCGTGTTACTGGGGCGCGCTTATCTGTCCCTGAAAGGCTGTCACGGCCCCTTTGGCAGGCAATCACATACACTCTAATGCGTCGCTGCCCACTTTGGCAGGTCAACACGCTCTCTGGCACCCCTAAATGACCTCAGTCAAGTGCCCCTCAGTGCCTCTCTCCCTCTCCTCCGTCGCCCTCTTCTCTCTCCTCCCCTCCGCTCCTTTTTCTCCCTCTTTTCAAAGTCGAGGGTGATTGGAGAGAGGGAAAGGGGTGCGCGAGTACTCGAGGGGAAAGCCGGAGGACAGAAAAATGATTCTTTTGGCAGATGGAAGGGCAGGGGGCAGCAGAGGAGAGGGGAGGCGCCCCCTCCCTTCCCCTCGCCCAGCACGTCCGGTTGTAAGGCAGGAGGATCTTAATCTGAGGGCCGCGAGGGGAGATAAATGATGAGGCCTACCAAAGATGAGAGAAGGGACGAAGGGAAAATGTCACTGGGAAAAGTGGAGTAAAACAAGACATAGCAAAAATGGAGAGAGAGAGAGAGAGAGAGAGAGAGAGAGAGAGAGAGAGAGAGAGAGAGAGAGAGAGAGAGAGAGAGAGAGAGAGAAGAAAAGAAAGAGATAAACCCATCCTCATAAAAAAACCATACCCATTATAAAAAGAATCTCAATCCCCTGAAATAACAAGCGCTAATTTCAAAAAATAGCGAAAAAGAAACCGGACGACAAATAAAAATCTTCATGATCCTATTCGGCAATTAGTCTTACCTGCACCGAGCCTCTATCGCAGGATTGGATTGTCATGTTACAAGGTTTCAGATCCTTTGTTAAGCGGATTCTAAGCCCACCGGACATTATTTAGCTAGGTGCTCTGCTTACCCTACTCCCCCTCCTCTTCCCTCCCTCTCCCCTCTCTCTGTATTCGTTCTGTTTCCCTCCCTCCATTCCTTCCTCTCCTTCCCTTTTTATCTACCCACCTTGTGCCTTCCTGTTATTCCTCCCCCCCTTCCCTCTCCCTTATATTTCTATATCCTTATCCTTTTTTCCCCCTTTCTAATCTCCAACACTTCCCCCCTCTTTCCTCTTCCCTTTCCTCGCTCTCTTTACATTCCCTATTCTTCCCCCTCTCAACTCTCACCCCTTGGCCCCCCTCCCCCCCCCAACCAGCCCTCCACTTCACTCGCTGCTTGAAACTCTCGGCGCAAGCGTTTCGGAAAAGTCGTCACTCGATTTAATCTACATAATGAATTAGTGTCTACTTTCCCGTCTGGAAGGAGATTTGCGTCTGAGATCTCGTGTAAACACCCATTTCACTCCGCTCCGGAAAGCGTGTTTATTTTTGCGCTGTGTGTGTTTGTCTTTGTGTGGGTGTGTCCGTGCACTGCGTGTGTGTGTGCTTTGTTCGTTTCTCCTTCTTTTTCGTTATTGTTTTTTTATTTATTTGGATTTTTAACTGGATACACGTTTTCCGTAAGGTATTATGTTTCCAAAGCGTGTACATGGATACATTTCCATCCGTGTACGAATGTTCTTTCCTGAAAATGTATCTCGGATCCCTCTGAATGGCTCGTCGCTATCTTACCAGAGAGATAACACTAACGGAAGAGATAGAGCTATCTAATGAGACCGCTGCCGAAGCCACTACCTTCCGCAGATAACCTATATAACGAAATAAGAAAGGAATGCCGTTTGCTTTCGCCATACGTACCCTTTTATCTATCTATGTCAGGGTGTATGAATCGTGGGGAAAGGGAGGGGGTACGTAGCGGGGAGGGAGAGGGAGGGAGGAGAGAGAAGGGAGAAATAGCTGTCTTCTAAACCTTATTCTGTCACGTCGCTTCCACGTCACGACCGCAGTGTCCCTCAACCAACTGGCATCCACCAATAAACACCTGCTACTTAAAATAAACACAATCCTGAGTCACTCTAACCTGTGAGAACCATCCGAGACAAATACGAAGAGCGTGAATCCTTCAAACCTCTATAGAAGGTTTCCGAATCCCCGCAGAAAAGATTCGATCGCCTTCACGGGGACCCAGGCATTTATAGGTCTCCGAATCTCCACATAATAGATTCGAACCACCTTCACCGGGATCCAGGCATCTATAGAAGGGATTCGAAGTTTACCGAAGAGATTCAAGACGGTTACAAGGGATTCGCTCACTCTCTTCTCCCGGATCCCCTCCCCGCCACACGACCTGCTGGACGGCGAAAGACTTCAAGTGATTCTGCCTTGCGAACGAGGACAGGCAAGAGTGACCAGATAAGCCTTTTAGAAGAAGACTTAGGAGATCGCTTAAATAAAATTACATTACGCGCATTTGGAGGGTTTAGCGCTGTTACATTAGAGGAAAAGGAGGGAAAAAGGCACCGACCTCCTCTCTAATTCCGGCCAACTACCCATTTAACAGCCAAACGCCCCTGTTAAGGCATCAGGCGCCCTAACGAGGCCGGACGCCGCGACTCCCCCTTGTTTGAACTTAATAAATAACAGGAGCACGAGCCTACTTTGCGCCTAACGTCGACATTAAACTTTTTT
>NC_091579.1:869428-874428 GCF_042767895.1 Penaeus vannamei | reverse complement strand
TCTTCGCTCGGTCTCAAGTCCGGGGGAATCGTGATCGTGCAGCATTTTTGCAACGGGCTAATCATGCTGTATCGCGGGCCCATCGCGTTGATGCAAGTTCGAATTTCTCTTGCGATGCCTTTAATGAGATCGTTGAGTTCAAACTAGGATTGCGGTCGTTAGGGCCGGATACTTCCCCCTCCCCCTCCCCCTCCCCCCTCTCTCATTCCCCTCCCCCCACCTCCTCCATTCCCCTCACTCCCACCTCCTCCGATCCCCTCCCCCCGTCTCATTGCCGGATACCCCCCTCCCCCACCTCCCTCCCACTACTCCCCCTCTCCCTCATTCCCCTCCCTTCTGCTCCCCTCATGTTTCCACTCCCTCCACCTCCTCCATTCCCCTCTCCCCCGTCTCATTGCCGGATACCCCCCTCTCCCCTCCCTCATTCCCGTCCCTCACCCCTCTCATAGCTGGATACCCCCCACCCCTCACCCTCTCTCCCAGTCCCCCGTCCCCCCCTCTCATAGCACCATCATGGAAGGCAGTCACCGCAATCACCATAAAATGATAATGCATGACGACCAGGTGATGCTGCAACAGCGGTGACGCAATCAAATCTAATGCCACCCTCCCTCCCCCTTCCCCTACCCCCCTCCCCCTCCCTCCTTCATCACTGTGACGTACCTTCGACAGATAAAAAAAAAAAAATCTGATTGCTTGTTTTGCAACCTCCGGGCCCCACTCCACCCTCCCCTCCCCATCCCTCTCCCCCTTCACCCTTTCAATGACCCCCCCTCTACCCCCTCCCCCACCTCCGTAAAATTAAACCAAGGCCACAGATCTCCGCATTTGTCGCCCCGTGAGGTTAATCGGCGCCGGACGTCATAAACGCTGCCGCTGTGACATCAGCAATTACCCGACTTACTGCCACGAGCCCATCCGAATCCCGATTTCCACCCCCCCACCCCACCCCCGCCGACAGAAACCGACCCCTAAAACACCCGAATCGCGAATCGTTTCTGTTTATGGATTCGGATCGGCCGCCGGAAGTGATTTGTTTGCTCGCCAGTGGAAAACCGGGTCGCTATTGGCCGCCGCGCCTCGCCAACTGTCATGGCGGCGGCGCGGGGGAACTTACGGGCCGGTCCGCTGGCTGTTTCCCGGGCTGCCATTCCCTCCCTCTCTCTCCTCGGGTCGTTCTATCCCCAATTGCTTATGTCTCTGTCTCGTTTGTTTATCTCTTTACTTTACTTTTTCTTATTTTTCCCTTCCTTCCATTCTCCTTCTCTTAATCTCTCGCGCTCTAGCTGTCTGAAAACTCTTTCTCTTTCTTTCTCCCTACCTATCAGTATGTCTATCCCTACCGAGTCCTTTCTCTCTCTCTCTCTCTCCTTCACATTCTCCTTCTCCCTCTCTCCTTTACTTCTACTTCTCCCTTTCTCCTCTATCCTTCTCCCTTTCTCCTCTACTTCCTCTTTCCTCCTCTTCCTCTCCTTTTCCCTTTCTCCTCTTCTTCCACTCCTTCTTCCTTTCTCTCCTCTACTTCTTCTCCTTCTCCCTCTCTCCTCTTCCTCTCCTTCTCCCTCTCCCCCCTCTCCCTCCCCCACCCAGGTGTGTCCCCCGAGTGTCTCTTCTTGTCAGCTGTCTTTCGAAGTCTCTCATTTCCAGTTTCGATTCCAGCTGTCGGGTGTTGTTTTAGTGTCTCTTATAGCCAGCTGTCAGTCGTCTCTGTTTTGCCGGAACCACCTGTCGTTTCTTATGATCCTCTAAAACCAGCTCGAGTTGGGCTATCAGTCAAAGCTGTTGTTTCCATTCTGTTTATGATTCAATTTTATTGATATTTTTTTTTAGTATTATTAGCTACATGAAGTGTATTGCAGTTCTGTTCTCATTATCATTAATTATCGTCCTCATCCTCGCCATTATCAATCATTAATTATCATCATCATCATCGTTTTCATCACCATCATCATCTTAATTATCATCATCGTCATCAATCATCATCATCGTCAGCTTCATCATCATCTTTACCATTACCACAATCGTCATCATCAATCATCATCATCATCTTCATTACCATCATCATCCTCGCTTTCATCAATCATCATCATCATCGCTATCTTTTCCTCCGTGTGGCTTCCTTTCTTCTTCCTAACCATCTGGCGAAAGCTTTCATAATTGGTCGCAGTTTATTGTCCTCTGAGCCAGCTGTGTTTTCCTCTTAAAGCCACAGATGGCACTTCTTTCCTCTATATCAACCTTCATTATATCATTGCGTGTGTCACTCTCCTGTGTTGACCTTCTCCCGATTATTCTCCGGTGTATATTTATAACGTATTCTTTGTATTTTTGTAATTCTGTTCTATATACCGTAACTCTTTCACATTTACCCTAAGAATGGTCTGCTCTTTCTCTGTCTGTCTGTCTCTCTTTCTCTCTTTCTCTCTCACTTCCCCCCCCTTCACTCTCTCTCTCTCTCTCTCTCTCACTTCCCCTCTCTCCTACTCTCTTCACTCTCTCTCTCTCTCTTTCTCTCACTCTCCCTCTTCCCTCTCTCTTTACTCTCTCTCTCTCACTTCCCTCTCTCCCCCTCCCTTCACTCTCTCTCTCTCTCTCCCCTCCCTTCACACACACACACACACACACACACACACACACACACACACACACACACACACACACACACACACACACACACACACTCACACACTCACACACTCACACACTCACACACACACACTCACACACTCACACACTCACACACTCACTCACTCACTCACTCACTCACTCACTCACTCTCTCTCTCACTTCCCCTCTTCCCCCTCCCTTCTCTCACTCTCTCTCTCTTCGTTGTATGTATACATTGTTCATGTGCGTGTTTCCACCATGAGCGGCTCGGCCCTACACGTCCCCGAACATACAGGTAAAAACAAACACCCAGGCTTATATAAGGGCTTCGAGCACACGCCAATCCACGGGGAAATTGATAGCTAACTGTTAATTGGTTCATACGAAAGGAAACAAAAGCACCCGGGAGATAAAGACATTCGCTCTCTGTGAACGTAGCCTGCTTTGTGTATTTCATTCTTGCCGTCTGGCTGTCTCTCTCGCTTTCTCTGTCTCTATCCGTCGGTCTGTCTCTCGTCTGCCTGTGTGTCTGTCATTTTCCGTCTTATTTCAACCTCTTTTTCTCCCTTTTCTTTTCTTTCCCCTGCCTTTTCTCCTTCCCCTCTTCTCCCCCTATCCTTCCCCTCTCCCTCCCCTCTCTCCTGACACCCTCCCCCCCTCCCGACGACCGAAAAAAAGCGAAACCAGTCAGCGCCAGACCTTGACTCGGCGGCCGCCACAACACGCCCAAGGACCCATTTCATTTCTGGTTTTCTTTCATCCCGCGAGCCTGTCCGTCGCCGCCGTCCGCCCGGAGTGACAGGGGCGGGGGAGGGCGTGGGCGGGGGAGGGCGTGGGCGGGTGAAGGGCCACGGTGGCAAAGGGAGTTTCGTTTTGGGGCGTGAGGGCATGTCGGGGCATTAACTTCCGTTTCTCGGTGACGTCGAGACTCCTACATACAAATACAGTTGTCTTTTTTTTTTTCTTTCTTTCTTTTTTTCTTTTGCGTGTGTGTGTGGGACGGGGGGGGGGGGCGAAAGACGAAAAATCATGACCATTTCCTCTTAAATTTTGCTTGGAGCTAAAGCTACGTAACTGCTCCTGGAGGGCCCGAGGGAGTGAGGAGGGAGTGAAGCAAAGGAAGTAAGGAAGGGAAACAGGGGGAGGGGGGGTAAAGAAATGAAGGAAGGGGGGGGCAAAGGAAGGAAGGAAGGACCTCGCCGGGAGGAGGGGGGCAGGCATTAAGGAAGCGAAGGGAAGGAAGGGAGAAGGGGCGGGGAGGGGGAGGGGGGGAATCAGTCAGCGACCCCGGCACCTCCCAAACAATCGAATCGAAAGCGGCCGTCAAGCTCGACCGCCTGCCTTAATGCGCCGAGTGTCCCCCCCCCCCCACCCCCCGAAGGCCCGGAGGAACTCGCCCCGAGATTCCCTCCGGTGGGCGTGGCGGGGAATCAGCCCCACGAGGCGAGCCGAGGGCGTGCTGGTGCGCGGGCGTCCACCCTACCCGGCAATCATCTCCTCGAGGGTGTCATCACGCCCGCCACGCACCCGTGACAGGTATGCACACGCAGCGCTTCCTTGGCCGCCCATTCGCCCGCCCGCGAGGCTCCTCAGCCGCCTCCGCCCGCGCCTCGCTCGGGCGTGCGGCCGCTCCGTGCTGGATGGCTTCGTCGAGTGATGGGAATAAAATCACTCGAAATGAACGGCGGTTCGGCCTTCTGCTGCTGCCTAGTTTTCATGTTTCTTTTCAACTAAATGCAAACAGTTAGTATAGAATATTTTCTCTTAGCTTTGAATATTCGTGCTGACTTGCACAATACATACAGACAAACACATATACGCGAATCTCTCTCTCTCTCTCTCTCTCTCTCTCTCTCTCTCTCTCTCTCTCTCTCTCTCTCTCTCTCTCTCTCTCTCTCTCACACACACACACACACACACACACACACACACACACACACACACACACACACACACACACACACACACACACACACACGCACACGCACACACACACGAGTGCATGTTTATACGATAAGTATTTGTATATATAGAGCATTACCCTAGAGTGACGTCACCGTCCGCAAGTGCCGCCAGCATCCTCTTCGGCGACCCCATTACAAGGTGCCAATGCCTCATTCCAACGCGGCCCTCTCCCACGGTGCCACCCCCTGGCCCTCGGATGCCTGCTAGATCACGATGCCACCTCCCTCCCCCCCTACCTTCTGGCCCTTCCACTCCCTGCCCCACCCCCCTCCCCTTACCCCTTCCCCCTCCCTCTCCCTCGCTGGACGCCGCAAGCCACGAAATATTTCTTAGTTTATTACCTTCGTCTCTTTCATGAGGGATGTTTTACTGCTTGTCGTCGGGCGTCGTCCCGTCAGGTGAGGATTATGGAGTGTGGACGGGAACTT
>NC_091579.1:859428-861928 GCF_042767895.1 Penaeus vannamei | reverse complement strand
AAAGGAAAAAAATGAAAAAACGAACCCCACG
This sequence comes from Penaeus vannamei, assembly GCF_042767895.1. Classification (NCBI taxonomy): domain Eukaryota; kingdom Metazoa; phylum Arthropoda; class Malacostraca; order Decapoda; family Penaeidae; genus Penaeus; species Penaeus vannamei. The sequence goes on along the minus strand of NC_091579.1, from coordinate 861,897 downwards.
TAAAGGAAAAGTAAAAAAAAAAGAGGAAAATAAAGGAAAAAAATGGGAAAAAAAACGAACCCCACGTAAAGGAAAAAGGAAAAAAAGGAAAATAAAGGGGAAAAAATGGAAAAAAAACGAACCCCCACGTAAAAGGAAAAGTAAAATAAAGAAAATAAAGGAAAAAAAATAAAAAAAAAAACAAACCCCACTTAAAGAAAAAGGAAAAAAAAAGGAAAATAAAGGGAAAAAAATGGGAAAAAAACGAACCCCAGGTAAAGGAAAATGAAAAAAAGGAAAATAAAGGAAAAAAATGAAAAAAAAACGAACCCCACGTAAAGGAAAATGAAAAAAAGGAAAATAAAGGGGAAAAAATGGGAAAAAAACGAACCCCCCGTAAAGGAAAATGAAAAAAAGGAAAATAAAGGAAAAAAATGAAAAAAAACGAACCCCACGTAAAGAAAAAGGAAAAAAAGGAAAATAAAGGAAAAAAATGGAAAAAAAACGAACCCCACGCAAAGGAAAAGGAAAAAAAGGAAAATAAAGGAAAAAAAACGAACCCCACGTAAAGGAAAAGGGAAAAAAAAGGAAAATAAAGGAAAAAAAATTGATAAAAAAAAAATCTTTGGCAAACTGAGAGCCTCATTATATGCGTCTTCATTGAGCGGAAATCTCGTCGTTTGTCAATGCATTAAGGGGCGGGAGACGGTAATGGTGGAAATGGTGACGCTGCGAAGGGTGGTGGTGATGGTGGTGATGAGAATGATGGTGTGATGATGATGGTGGTGGTAATGATAGTGATGATGATGAGAATGATGATGGTGGTGGTGGTGATGATGGTAATGGTGTGATGATGGTGATGGTGATGATGATGATGATGGAAATGGTGACGGTGGGAAGGGTGGTGATGATGGGGATGATGGAGAATGATGGTGATGGTGATGATGGTGGTGGTGGTGTTAATGGTGTGATGATGGTGATGATGATGGTGGAAATAGTGACGGTGGGAAGGGTGCGTGATGGTGGTGATGAGAATGATGATGATGATGATAGTGAGAATGATGATGGGGATGGTGATGGTGATGGGGATGGTGGTGGTGATGGGGGATGGGGATGGTGATAGTGATAGTGAGAATGATGGTGTGATGATGATGGTGGTGGTGGTGGTAATGATAGTGATGATGATGAGAATGATGATAGTGAGAATGATGATGGGGATGGTGATGGTGATGATGCTGGTGGCGGTGGCGGTGATAGTGATGATGAGAATGATGATGATGGTGATGATATGAAGAAGATATAACAATAATACTAAGAAGAAATGAGGACATGAAAGAAGAAGAAGAAGAAGAAGAAGAAGAAGAAGAAGAAGAAGAAGAAGAAGAAGAAGCAGAAGAAAAAGAAGAAGAAGAAGCAGCAGAAGAAGCACCCGTTTCCGAGAGGCGGAGAGCCCCGCGCCCCAGCGCCCGCCCGCAACCCGCGGATCCGGCGGGCCATCGCGGGCTATCTAGAGGGCTAAGGCGATTGCAACAAGGACAGACGCTTGCAACAAGGACAGGCGCTTGCAGGATTCGTCTCAGGTGAGGCCCCCATTGTCCATTCCCGAGGCTCCGGACCGGCCGACGCGCCGTGCTTCGAAATCGGACGGACCTTGGCCGGGGAGAAGGCCTTGGGATTTGGGCGGTCGGGGGGGTCGGGGGGGAGACTGTGTGAAGAGGGGGGATAAGGGTGGGGGCTGAGACTGTGTGGGAGGGGGCGGTGGGGAGCTGAGGACTGTCCATGGAGGGAGGGGCTCTGACTGGGGGGAGGCTGAGATTGTGTGTGGGAGGGGGGTAGGGGGATGAGACCTGTGTGTGGAGGGGGGTGGGGCTGAGACTGTCTGTGGGAGGGGAGGTGGGGGGCTGAGAATGTGTGTGGAGGGGTGGGGGTCTGTGATTTTTTTTTTTATCCGTATTGTTTTTTCTCTCTCTCTCTTTCTTAGGTTCGCTCTCATACTTGTCTTTTCTTGTGAAAGAAGTGTTTGTACAGTTGGTAAAATATCACTGAATTCCTTTATTTTTTTATATACTGGCACTCGGGGGAAGAAATGGGTTAAATTGAGAGAGATTGAAAGATTGAAAAAAAACTTTGAATGAAATGGAATTCAATAGAGAAAACTTGCGCGATTCTATGTGCTGATAGCGTAGAGAAATCTGACAGTGACGTGAAGCTAATCAAAGCTGGCCTAGATATATAAATCAGATTCAAAAAAAAAAAAGAAAAAAAAAAAAACTTTTGATGCTGAAAACGAATCTTAATATTCACCTTATGAATATTCAAAGATGGACTAGTAGTAGCCTTCCAGGTGACTACAAAGAGAAGGAGGCAATAAACGCAAGCGCAGCATGACAATGTTCAAGTACAAGTTACACGAGAGGAGCGAAATAAAACAAGGCTCTGAACTTCTGAACACGAAACAGGGATTATTATAATAAACCTTCCCGAAGTTTA
>NC_091579.1:851928-854428 GCF_042767895.1 Penaeus vannamei | reverse complement strand
AACGAACTCGGTCGACACCTTGCATAAAACACTCGCTTTTATACATGTCTGTCTGTTTCAAAGTGCATATATGACTGTTCTTGTATGTGTGTGCGATTGTTTACATACATATCACTGTATGCGTACGCGCGTGTGCACAAACGGGAGCCCACGAGGCGTGTCCCAAGATTCCATAAACAAACTTCAACAGCACCGCCGCCCACTCTTTCCCCCCCTCCGCCCGCCCTTCCCCCCCTCCCTCCGCCCGCCCTTCCCCCTCCCTCACGCCGCCCCCCCTCCCCCCGCCCGCCCTTCCCCCCTCTTTCCCACTCCAACCCCGCCCTTCCCCCCCGATCCCCCTTGCACTTGCTACGCTATAAAGTCTCGTAAAATTGCACGCGGGGACGGATCGCCTGTGTGCGAATTTATTTCTCTATCGCCCGCAGATGCACGCCCAACATGCGGGTTGGGGCGCTGGCGTCCTTTTCGCTCTGCCGTGGAGGGGGGGGGGCCTCCCGCTCGCTTTCTCTCTTTCTTTCTTTCTCTCGTTTTCGCCCTGCCTCGTTTTATTATTTGTTTTGTTATTCTCTCTCCATCTATCTATTTTCTCGTTTTTTTTCTTCTTCTTCTTCTTCTTCTCTCTCTCTCTCTCTCTCTCTCTCTCTCTCTCTCTCTCTCTCTCTCTCTCTCTCTCTCTCTCTCTCTCTCTCTCTCTCTCTCTCTCTCTTTTTTACCTTTCTCTGTTTTTCTCTTTCTCCCTTCCTTGCAATCTTCTTTCTCTCTCTCTTTCCCTCAATTTTTTTTTTTTTTCCATTTCTTCGCTTTACTGTTCTCTATCTGTTTATTTGCCTCTCTGCCTCTCTCAATCATTCACTTTTTCTGATCTCAATCCTCCCCTCTTGTCCCTTCTCCATCACTTCTGTTCTTATTATTTACCTATTTCCCATCATTTTTTCTCCAATCTTGTGTTTCTCTCTTATTTTCCTTATTTTTCCATTTTCTCCCAATCTACTTTCCCCTTCCTTCTCCTCTTCATCTTCTTCCTCTTCGTCATTTTACTTTTCTTCCTAAATCCTCCTCCTCCTTGACCATCACCCTTCATTTCCCCTTCTTCTTGTTTCTTCTTCTCATCATCATCACCATCATCACTATTACCATCATCATCATCATCACCTTTCTCTAGCTCCCCATCCTCCTTCTCCTCTTCCCATCCTTTCGCCACCGTTTCCACCTCCTTCACCTAATCCACCATCTCCCCTCCATCTCCCCCCTCTCCCTCCCTACCCTTCCTCTCCTCCTTTAAGTCCCTCCCATCAATCATCATGATTCTCAAACCTTCCCCGTCTCCTACCTCCCCTCCTTCCCTTCCTTCGACCCTTCCCTCCTCCTCATCCTCCCTCCCCTACCATTCCCATCATCCCTCCGTCCCTCCTCCCCGTACCCTCCCTCCCACCTTCCCCTCCCCTCCCCTCCCAATCCTCCCTCCCTCACCTCCCGTACCTCTCCCTCCCCCTTTCCTCCTCCCACTTCCCCACCCTTCTTCCAATCTACCTACCATCCTCTCCCCCTACCCACATCTCCTTCCCCTAACCTTCCCTTCCTCCCCTCCCATCTCTCCCCTCCTTCTCCATCCCTCCCCCCATCCTTCCCTCCCCCTCCCTCCTCTCCACCTCTTCCCTCCCCTTACCCCCATCCTCCCCTTGCCCCTCCCCTCCCTCCTCCCACCTTTCCCTCCCCTCCTTCCCTCCCCTCCCCCTCCCCCTTCCCCCACCCATGATCGACCACGCTCTCGGCATCTGGGATAATATGAGTTTCTCCCTCACTCAGCATATTGGTCTTCAGGTCCGTAAGTTGCACAGAACGGCGGACGAATGGAGAAGGATCAGGGAGCGACGATGAGAGGGAGAGGGAGGGAGGAGAGGAGAGGAAGGAGGAAAGAGATCAGAACGACGATGAGAGAGGAGGAGGAGGAGGGAAGGAGGAGGGATGAGGAGGAGGGGAAAAGGGGCGAGGGAGGAAGGGAGAGAAAGAGAGAGAGAGAAGAGGGAGAGAGAGGAGAGAGAGAGAAAGAGAGGAGAGAGAGAGAGAGAGAGAGAGAGAGAGAGAGGAAGGGAGGGAGGGAGGAAAAAGGAGGGAGGGAGGAGGAGGAGGAGGGAGGAGGAGGAAGGAGGGAGGGAAGAAGTAGAGAGAGGAGAGAGAGAGAGAGAGAGAGAGAGAGAGAGAGAGAGAGAGAGAGAGAGAGAGGGAGAGAGAGGAGGGAGAGGAGAGAGAGGGAGGGAGGAGGGAGAGAGAGAGAGAGAGAGAGAGAGAGAGAGAGAGAGAGAGAGAGAGAGAGAGAGAGAGAGAGAGAGAGAGAGAACAGATGAGAGAGACAGAGAGACAGACAGAGAGAGAGAGACAGACAGACAGACAGACAGAGAGAGAGAAACAAAGAAAGAAAGAAAGAAAGAGAGAAACAGAGAGAAAGAAAGAGAAAAAGATGAGAAAAAGAAAGAGAAAAAAGAAAAAAGAAAGAGAGAGA
>NC_091579.1:834428-836928 GCF_042767895.1 Penaeus vannamei | reverse complement strand
CTCCCTCCCCCTAGCTCCCGCTAATCTCCTTCCTCCCTCCCTCCCCCCCAGCCTCTCCCCTTCCCCCTTTCCCATCTCCCCTCCTTCTCCCCTCCCCTTCCCATCTCCGCCTCCTTCTCCTCCTTCCCATCTCCCTCCTTCTCCCCGCAACCCCTTCCCATCTCCCTCCTTCTCCTCCCTCCTCTACCTGCATACCACATCTCCCTCCCCTTCCCATCTCCTTTCAACCTCAGAAATTTTGCCGAGGAAGAAAAATACGGTTGGCAGCGCTGGTTGTTGGCCTTCCTGTTGATGGAACTTACAATGGTTCGCGTCCGGGAAAATATGGCTTTCATTTCTGGCCTCTCGGTTTTTTTTTTTTTTTTCTTTTTTTATCTATTTGTTTTTTTATTTCTTGATTTTTTTAAGGAGTTTTGAGATGTGGAAATGCATGTTTTTTTTTATCTATTTGTTTTTTATTTTATTTTTCAAGAGTTCTGAGATGTGGAAATACATGTTTTTTTATCTATTTGTTTTTTATTTCTTTATCTTTTTTTAAAGAGTTTTGAGATGTGGAAATGCATGTTTTTTTATCTATTTGTTTTTTATTTCTTGATTTTTTAAAGGAGTTTTGAGATGTGGAAATGCATGTTTTTTATCTATTTGTTTTTTATTTCTTGATTTTTTTAGAGTTTTGAGATGTGGAAATACATGTTTTTTTATCTATTTGTTTTTTATTTTATCTTTTTTAAAGAGTTTTGAGATGTGGAAATGCATGTTTTTTTTATCTATTTGTTTTTTATTTCTTTATTTTTTTAAAGAGTTTTGAGATGTGGAAATACATGTTTTTTTATTTATCTATTTATTTTTTCTTTATCTTTTTTAAGAGTTTTGAGATGTGGACATGCATGTTTTTTTTATCTATTTGTTTTTTATTTTATCTTTTTTAAGAGTTTTGAGATGTGGAAATACATGTTTTTTTTTTTTATTTATTTGTTTTTTATTTCTTTATATATATTTTTTAAGAGTTTTGAGATGTGGAAATACATGTTTTTTTATTTCTTTTATTTCTTTTTCTTTTTTTTCTTTTTTTAAAGAGTTTTGAGATGTGGAAATAGATTTTGGTGTGTTCTCGGTCGGATACAGAAGAAAGGTGAAATAAACTATACATTTCGGATAATTGGCAGAGACAAAGAGTAGACAATACTCAACGAAAAAGAAGAAAGGAGAAGAAGACGAAGGAGGGAGGAGGTGGGAAATAAGACTGAGGAGAAGGAGAATAAGGGGAGGATGAAAATTAAAGTAGGAATTAAAGGGTGAAAACACAACAACAATAAAACAAAGACGATGAAAATAAGGAAAAAAAAATCAATCACAAAGACACAAAAGAAAAAAGAAAAAGAGAAAAAGCCAAACATAAGAAGGGGAAAAATAGGAAGAAGAAAAAGAAAAAGAAGAAAACGACAAACAAAGGAAAATAGAAAAAGAGAAAAAGCCGAACATAAGAAGAAGGGGAAGAAGACGAAGAAAGAAGAAAAAAAGAAGAAAACGACAAACAAGGAAACCAAGCACGTAAGAAAATACGTTCGTTACCCCTCCTCTTCCTTTAACAATTTTGTAGACTCGGCAAAATATCTAGATCTCTTTCTCCGATCAGTACGAGAAGCCTTCTTGCTGTTATGTTTATGGCTTCTATCTAATTCAATTTCCTTCCCTCCCTTTTTACTCTTTTTTCCGACGCTCTCCCCTCTCTCCTCCTCCTTCTCTTCCCCTTCCTTCTCTTTGTGCTCAAGTGCTTGCTACTCTCGCGAATCCAATTTGCCCGGAATATGCATTTCAGATACGATGCGAAATGACAAGTATTTTGATAATCAATCGTGTCAGTGATAACAGATAAATGCTTAATTGTGTTTTTTCTTCTTTATGTGCGTCTGTCTATCTGTTTGCTCGTGTGCGCATGGGTGAAAAAAATATGTACATGACTAATATATAAAAATATATGTCATGTAAATCTGGTGTTATGAATACCCTTAATATTTATAAAAATATCTGCGAACACGCTCCGCGAATGGCTTTTAAACCTCTTACGTGACTCTTTAAACATATGTCTCTGAGCTCTTCTCATGTCCAGTTGCATTACTTTCTCTCTCTCTCTGTCTTTCTCCCTCCCTCTCCTCTCCTCTCTCTCTTTCTTCCTTCTCTCTCTCTCTCTCTCTCTCTCTCTCTCTCTCTCTCTCTCTCTCTCTCTCTCTCTCTCTCTCTCTCTCTCTCTCTACCCCCGTCCACCTTCTTTCCCTCTCCTTTCTACCTTCTCTCCTTCCCTTCCTTTCTTCCTTCTTCCCTCCCTCTCTCTCTCCTCTTTCTTCCTTCTCTCCTCCTCTCCTTCCCTTTCCTTTCCTCCCCTCCCCCCTCTCTGCTCCTCTCCTCTCCTTTTCTCTTCCCCTTCCCTCCCTCTCTCTCCCACTCCTTTTCCCTCCTCCTCCCCTCTCCTTACCTTCCTCCCTCTCCTCCTCCCTCTCTC
>NC_091579.1:814428-831928 GCF_042767895.1 Penaeus vannamei | reverse complement strand
AGGAAGGAAGGAAGAAAGGAAGGAGAAAAGAGGGGCGTGGCAAAAGAGGAAAAGTGACTGGAATTGTGGCAAGAGGGAAGGAGGGAAGGAGGGAGAGGGAGAGGGAAGGAAAGAGGAGGGAAGTAGCGGCCAAGGGGATAGAAAGGAAGGAAGGAAAGACTGGCGGAAGAGAGGGGAAGGAAGAAAGGAAGGGCCAGATATGGGGAGGAAGAGGGAAAGGGAAAGGGAAGGAAGGAGGAGAGAGGAAGGAGGAAAGAAGGGCAGGGAAGGAAGAAGGAAGAAAGAGAGAGGATAGGCAAGAAGGATAGGAAAGGAGAATGGATAAAAAGGAAGAGGAAGGGAGGAGGAGGAAGAAGGATAGGGAAGAAATAGAGGGACGAGGAAGGGAGGAAGAAGAAGAAGGATATGAAAGGAAATGGAGTAGGGAGAAGGTGGAGGAAGGGAAGAAGAGTAAAGGGAAAAAGAAAGAAGGAAGGAGAAAGAAAGGTAGAGAAGGAGAAAGGGAAGAGAGAGGGAGGAAGGAGGAAGAAGGGTAAGGGAAAGAAAGAAATGGATGAAAGGTAGAGAAGGAAAGGGAAGAAAAGAAAGAGGAAGAAAGGTAGCGAAGGAAAGGGAAGAGAGAGAGAGGAAGGAGGAAGGAGGGAGAAGGGGAGGGGGGGGGGAGGGAAGGGAGAAAGTGGAGGCCAGTCAGGAACTGCCTCGAGACAGAATCACTTTCACTCGCGACTCCCTGGCGAAGTCGTGACGCACGCCCCGCCCACCAACAGATGGCGCAGCACGACGAACACATACATAACCGAATGAATGAAGAGCGAAATCGTGTTAGTGAATGGTTCGCTTAAAAAAAAAAGTCTATTTCGTGAAAAATAATGAATAATAGATAAAAGTCTATCTGGTAAAACATAATGAATAACAGATAAAAAGTCTATCTGGTAAAAAATAATGAATAACAGATAAAAAGTCTATCTGGTAAAAAATAATAATGAATAACAGATAAAAAGCCTATCTGGTAAAAAAATAATGAATAACAGATAAAAAAGTCTATCTGGTAAAAAATAATGAATAACAGATAAAAAAGTCTATCTGGTAAAAAATAATGAATAACAGATAAAAAAGTCTATCTGGTAAAAAATGATGAATAACAGATAAAAAAGTCTATCTGGTTAAAAATAATGAATAACAGATAAAAAGTCTATCTGGTAAAAAAATAATAATGAATAACAGATAAAAAGTCTATCTGGTAAAAAATATTGAATAACAGATAAAAAGTCTATCTGGTAAAAGATAATGAATAACAGATAAATAGTCTATCTGGTAAAAAAAATAATGAATAACAGATAAAAAGTCTATCTGGTAAAAAAATAATGAATAACAGATAAAAAGTCTATCTGGTAAAAAATATTGAATAACAGATAAAAAGTCTATCTGGTAAAAAATAATGAATAACAGATAAAAAAGTCTATCTGGTAAAAAATGATGAATAACAGATAAAAAAGTCTATCTGGTTAAAAATAATGAATAACAGATAAAAAGTCTATCTGGTAAAAAATATTGAATAACAGATAAAAAGTCTATCTGGTAAAAAAATAATGAATAACAGATAAAAAGTCTATCTGGTAAAAAATAATGAATAACAGATAAAAAGCCTATCTGGTAAAAAATAATGAATAACAGATAAAAAGTCTATCTGGTAAAAAATAATGAATAACAGATAAAAAGTCTATCTGGTAAAAAATAATGAATAACAGATAAAAAGTCTATCTGGTAAAAAATCATGAATAACAGAAAAAAAAGTCTATCTGGTAAAAAATAATGAATAAAATAAAAAGTCTATCTGGTAATAAAATAATGAATAACAGATAAAAAGTCTATCTGGTAAAAAATAATGAATAACAGATAAAATAATGAATAACAGATAAAAAGTCTATCTGGTAAAAAAAATAATGAATAACAGATAAAAAGCCTATCTGGTAAAAAAAAAATAATGAATAACAGATAAAAAGTCTATCTGGTAAAAAAAAAATAATGAATAACAGATAAAAAGTCTATCTGGTAAAAAATAATGAATAACAGAAAAAAAGCCATCGGGAAAATATTGAATAACAGATAAAAAGTCTATCTGGTAAAAAAATAATGAATAACAGATAAAAAGTCTATCTGGTAAAAAATAATGAATAACAGATAAAAAGTCTATCTGGTAAAAAATAATGAATAACAGATAAAAAGTCTATCTGGTAAAAAATAATGAATAACAGATAAAAAGTCTATCTGGTAAAAAATAATGAATAACAGATAAAAAGTCTATCTGGTAAAAAATAATGAATAACAGATAAAAAGCCTATCTGGTAAAAAAAAAATAATAATGAATAATAGACAAATAAACAAACAAATAAATACTAGATAAATAAAATCTTTAGACGGAATCCGCAACGGAATGCAGTTCAAGAAAACATCAGAATATAATTATGACCACATCTTTTTTTTTTTTTTTTTTTTTTTTTTTTGAGAAGTTCATTGCGTAGGTCGCTGCAATTCTTGCAAAACCTGTCTAATGAATAAGAGGGCGAGCGTGTGTACGTACGTGTGCACCTCTGGATAAATCTCAAGGAGAAGGAGGGAGAAAGACACACACGCACACAAGCACGCTTACACACACACACACACACACGCATACGTACATACACAAGACGCACACATACATACGTACACAAGACGCACACATACATATACACACAGATGCATACATACATACATACATACAAAAAAAAACACACGCACAGGTAAGCCAATGCATAAACGTACACACACACATACATACATACACAAGACGCACACATACATATACACACAGATGCATACATACATACATACAAAAACACACACAAGTAAGCCAATGCATAAACGTACACACACATACATACATACACAGACGCACACATACATATACACACAGATGCATACATACATACATACAAAAACACACACACACACACAAGTAAGCCAATGCATAAACGTACACACACATACATACATACACAGACGTACACATACATATACACACCGATGCATGCATACATACATACATACACAGACAGACACACACACACACTCAGGCAAGCCAATGCATACATTTCTATACCGGGCGGTTTCCACTTCAAATTTATTCATACCTTCCTTGTAAAATGTTAATGACATGCATAGTGTTACTAACGTGTACATAAATATGTGTTCAACCCCATTTCAATGTAAAAATAAAAAATAAAAAAAGGCTACGTGTTATATATACAGCCGGGATGATGCATATGTAATCCACTCCATTAGATGACGGCCAAAGCTCTTTACTATTATAACAGCAATATGTCTCCCTGTAACAACAGCTCTTCCTCCTCTTCTTCGTGCTCGTCCTCCTCCTCCTCCTCTTCTTCGTCCTCCTCCTCCTCCTCTTCGTCCTCTTCTTCGTCCTCCTCCTCCTCCTCCTCTTCGCCCTCTTCTTCGTCCTCTTCCACTTTCTCTTTCTGCCTCCTCTTCCTCTTTCTCTTTCTCTTCCTTTTCCTCTTTCTTCTCTTTCTTTTACCCCTTTCCCTCCCCCGTCTTTCTCTTTCCTTAATAAAAGTATTTATAATTGTAATAATAATGATAATAATAATAATATCAGTAACAACAACAACAATAATAATAACATGTAATAGTAGTAGTAGTAGTAGTAGCAGCAATAGTAATAATAATCATCATCATAATAATAACAATAATAGCAACAATAACAATAACAACAAAGAATCAATAATAATAATAATAATAATAATAATAATAATAATAATAATGTTAATAACAACAATATTAATAACAATAACATTGATAACAGCAGCAACAACAACAACAATAACAACAACAACAACAACACTACTACTACTACTACTACTACTACTACTACTACTACTACTACTAATAATAATAATAATAATAATAATAATAATAATAATAATAATAATAACAATAACAATAACAACAATAACAATAATAATAGAAATTATATCAATAATGGAAATAATAACAATGATAATCATAATAATAATAATGAAATTATAACAATAATAATAATGGCAACAAAAGCAATAAGAAGAGTAATGATGATAATGATGACTTGAACTAAAAGCCTTTCCTGGGCCGAGGAGCCATTACACCAGCAGCTGCATTAAGACGTTCTGTCACTCTATTCAACACCGCTTAATGCAGAATGGCGGTCCACGCCTCTCACTCTCTGTCTCCCTCTTTAGCTCTCATTCTTTCTTTTTCCCCATTTCTCTTTCACGTTCTTTCTCTCTGTTTACTCTTTTCTCCGTATTTCCATCTCCGTTTCTGCAAGTTATCCCCTTCCCTTTCTATCCTTTCCATCTAAACACATACACACACACACGCGCGCGCTTATGTACGAGCACACACGTCCCAGCATACCCACCGTGTCTCCCCGCGCGTGCGAGTGTGTGCGCGCATCTCTTACACGGCGAGGAGAGGGAGAGAGGCCGGGCACTAGACCTCCTGTGAAGACGCGGTTCAGAGGGCTTGGGAATAATCACAGGGCACGGAGACCCGAGGTAAGAGCGGGAACAATGGCCAAGGGATGCTCAAAGGGCCGCAGCAGAGGCAGCCACCACACGCCTCCTGTCTTTCCTCTTCAACATTTCTCGTGGGGATTAGTTCGTTCTCTGTCCTGCCCCCCCACCCCTTCCCACCTTCTCTTCCCTTACCTTCTTCCCCCTCCCTACCTTCGTCTATCTGCCTTCCCCCCTTCCCTTCCCTTCCCTCTCCTTCCCCTACCTCCGTCTATCCTTTCGCTTTTGGATCCTTTCTTCTATAGTGTCTTTTTCTTTCTTCTCTCTATCTTTCCTTCTTTTCTTACTCTACTTCCCTCACGCATGTCGTCCTTTTATTTTTACTTTTTTTTCCAAAAGCAGCCGGGTTTCCTCTCAGCTTAGAAAATGTATATCTTTTTTCTCATCGGGACTACGCACTTTTTCCCCGTCTTCTTCCTCTTCTTTTTTGTCATTCTTCTTCTGTCTCCTCTCTTTATCTTTTGTCACATGCACGAGGTTCCGTCGCTGTTACAGACATTCGTCACAGGGAGAGGGTAATTAATTAGTAATAATAACGACTGTATCAACAATAATAACAATATCAATGACAACAACACAAAAATATAATAACAGTAGTAGCAGTAGTAGTAATAGTAGTAAAAGTAATAGTAATAGTAGTAGTAGTAGCAATAGTACTAACAGTGATAGTAGTAGTAGTAGAATTCGTAGTAATAGTAATAGTAGTAAACTAATAATAATAATTATAGCAATAATAACAATAATGATAATGCTAATAATAATCACTCCCACCCTAATGACGTCACCGGGTACGACTCGGGGAGGAGACAAAAAAATCGCAAATAACTCGGAAATGGAAGCCGAGAAAAAGAGAGAGGAGTCAGAGGAGGTTAATTCTAAACACTCCTCCATTCTCATTTCCTGCGACGACTTGTTATCCTTCTTAACAAGAAAAGCCAGCCGGCGGGATAAGTCCAGAAGGATCAATTTTCCCCCAAAACACCAGAAGAGGAGTGAATCGACTCGTTTGTGTGAAGAAAATCCTAGAACCTCTTGATGCGTGTCCGTTCTTTGGCCTAAAATTCCCTCGATATTTCACGTTCACTTTTTTTCTCTCTCTCTTAAACCTGTTGATGAATCTATAACCATCATACTAATTTTTTGAGGAATTTGATAGCCTCGTAAACAAGTCAGTTTTATTATCACTATTAGCCTTATCCAATAAGTGACTATGCTCCTTAATATAAATTGCACGACTTCATTTAGATGGTATCTGCTAATGAAGCCTAACTAATTACGCGATTAATCAATATATAATGAAGTCGGTATTCTAAACGCGAAGAAAAAGAAATTATAGGAAATGTCATTTTGATTCATAATGATCATAGCTCCATGTTGGTCACGCCGGGATGACGTCATAGGTCTGGTTATTTGTTTATCTGGTTATTCGCTTTGACTTTTTTTTTATGAATTCTTTTATTTCTTATCCATGACACTGACCTACGGAGGCGAAATAGAGTAGGAGGAGGACCACGAGGAGGAGGAGGAAGAAGAATAGGAGAAGAAAAAAAAGAAGGAAAGGGAGGAGGAGGAGGTGGAGGAAGAGGAGGATGAAGAGGACGAGGAGGAGGTGGAGGAAGAGGAGGAGGAGAAGGAGGAGGAGGCGGAGGAGGAGGAGGAGGAGGAGGAGGGAAGAGGACGAGGAGGAGCACAGCACGAGGAGGAGGAGGAGGAGGAGAGACAAAGAAAAGAAGATTGGGAAGAGACGAAGATAAGAAAAGACGCAGAAACCAGAAAAGGGGAGAAATAGGATGAAAATAGAGATAAGACCCCCCATCCCCAATCCCCATCCCCAAGCTCGATTCCCCCTCCCCTTCTTCACCAAGCCACCTCTTTCCCCCCAAAACCCCCCCTCCCCCTCCCCCCGCCCCCCGCACGACAAAGCCCAAAAGAAGCCAGGGCGAAGCTTTATTCAGAGGGCATCCCGGACTGTGGGCGGCGAAGGGACAGAGAGTGGTGGGACGAAGGTAGGGGGAGAGAGAGAGAGAGAGAGAGAGAGGGAGAGGGAGAGGGAAAGGGAGAGGGAGAGAGAGAGAGAAAGAGAGAGAGGGAGCGGGAGAGAGACAGGGAGAGAGACAAAGACAGAGAGAGAGATAGAGACAGAGAGAGAGAGAAAAGAGAGAGAGAGAGAGAGGAAAAAGAGAGAGAGAGAGAGAGAGAGAGAAAGACAAAGACACCAAGAAGAGAAGGGAGGGACTTCAAGAAGAGCGAGGGAGCACAAGGGAAGGGAGGAGTGGGGGAGAGAGAGAGGAAATAAGAAGAAACGAGAAAGAGGTGGGGGAAGACAGGGTAGGTAGGGAAAGAGGGAGGAGGAGGAGGGGGAGTGGAGAGATACGAAAGGAATGAAGGAGATAGAAGGGAGAAAGCGAGATATGTGGATGAAGGACGGGGAGAGGACAAAAGCGGTGGCGGCGAAGAGGGAGAGAGAAGGCTGACGATAAAGGAGGAGAGAGTGAAGGAGAAGAGGACAAAGGGTACGAAGACGGAAAGGAATAAAAAGTGAACAAGGAGAAGAAACACACGAAGATTGATGGAAAACGGGAAAGCGCGGAAAAAGCGAGAGCTGGAAAGTGAGATAAAAATGAAAATAAGAGAGAAGGGTAAAAGAAAGGGAGAAGGAAAATACACGATAACAAAAGAATCCAAGATATCCAGGGGAAGGGAAGAGTATAGGAAGGAGAGAAGGAAAAGAGGGCGAGGAAAGGATGAGATGAGGACGATAAAAAGGAGGAATGGATGGGAAAACGAGGAGGAGGAGAAGAGGAAGAAGAAGAAGAAGAGGAAGAAGAAGAAGAAGAGAAGAAGAAGAAGAAAGAAGGAGAGAGAGAGAGAGAGAGAGAGAGAAGAAGAATAAGAAGAAGAAAGAAGGAAAAAGAGAAAAGAAGAAGAAAGAGGAGAAGAAGAAGAAGAAGAAGACTAGAAGCAGAAAGAGAAGAAGAAGAAGAATAGAAGCAGAAAGAGAAGAAGAAGAAGAAGAAGAAGAAGAAGAAGAAGGAGAAGGAGTAGGAGAAGAGATAGGCGAAAGAGAAGAAGAAGGAGGAGGAAAAGAAGAAGAAGAGGAGGAGGAGAAGGAAGCGAGAGAGGGAGAAGCACACCAAGTCACGCGTGCGACTCGGGCACTATGCGAAGAATCCTCGGCCGCGAAGGCACATAGCTCGTTCTTTTAAGCGTCCGCTGATACAAGCACCGGAGGGGATGGCGTCCCACCTCTCCTCTCTCTCTCTCTCTCTTTCTCTTTCTCTTTCTCTCTCTCTCTCCCCGCCTTCTGTCTCTTTCTCTTTTTCTTTCTTTTTTTTCTTTCTTTTTTCCCCCGTTTTCTTTTTTTTTTCCTTTCCTCTTTTTCTCTTTTTTTCTTTTTCCTCTTTTCCTTCTCTCTCTTCTTCTTCTTTCTTTCTTCCTTTCCTTTCTTTCTTTCTTTCTTTCTTTCTTTCTTTCTTTCTTTCTTTCTTTTTTTCCCTTCCCCCCCCCCCCCTCTCCCTTCTTTTTCCCCCTTCTTTCTTCTTCTTCTTCTTTCCCCCCCCCTTCCCCCCCCCCCTTTCCCCCTTCCCTTTTCCCCTCTTCTTCTTCTTCTTCCCTCCCCTTCCTTCCTTTTTTCCCCTCTTTTTCCTCCTTCCCCCCCCTTTTCCCCTCCCTCTATTCCCCCCCCCTCTTTTCATTCCCTCCCCCCCTTTCCTTCCCTCCTTTCTCCTCTCCCCTCCCCCTCCTTATTTCCCCCCCCTCCCCCCTCTCCTCTCCTCCCCCCCTCTACCTCCCTCCCTCCTTCCTCCCTCCCTTCCTCCTCCCTTCCCTCCCCCCCTTCCTCCCCCTCCCTTCCCCTCCCCTATTCCCCCTCCTCCCCTCTCCCTCTCTCTCTCAGAGGAAAAAGGGGGAAATGAAGACCAAAAATGTCGCAAACGTCTGGCGGATTATTTGCAGATAAGATTTTTGGGGCGATTTGAAAAGGGGGAGGAGGAGGGAGATGGGGGGGGGGGGGAAGGAATGGGGATAAAGAGAAACAGGGGAGAATACACAGACGGGAAGAAAGAAAGAGAGAGACAATGGGAGAAAATGAGGTTGGACGAGGAGGGAGGAAGGGAAGGAGGGGGGAGAGGGGAGAGGGGGGGGGGGAGGGGGGGGAAAGGGGGGAGAGAGAGAGAGAGAGAGAGAGAGAGAGAGAGAGAGAGAGAGAGAGGGAGGGAGGGGAGGGAGGGAGGGGGGAGGGAGGGAGGGAGAGAGAGAGAGAGAGAGAGAGAGAGAGAGAGAGAGAGAGAGAGGGAGAGGAGAGGGAGAGGGAGAGAGAGAGAGAGAGAGGGAGAGGGAGAGGAGAGGGAGAGAGAGAGAGAGAGAGAGAGAGAGGGAGAGGGAGAGGGAGAGGGAGACAGAGAGAGAGAAAAAAAAAATCGAGACAGACAGAGAAAGCAAAGAAAGAAAAAAAACAAATCGAGAGAAAGTGAACCTAACCAACCACCTAAATCAGAGAGAAAAAGAGATATTATTCATTCTCAAGTCCCGTAGCTGTTCCACTGACATTCACCTGTTCTACGATTTCAGGGTATAACAACAAGGCTCATTCCCTCCCTCAGTGTGAACGTTCTTCTGTTCCATTTACCGTTACGAAACGCTTAGCCGATCATGCGTGGTGAGCGTCTGAACGTAATTTGTGTGCGATGACTAATCTGTTGACTTATGCCTACCTTTGTAGCTTTTTTATTACTTCATCTCCGTCTGTGTCTTTGTTTCTGTCCCTGTCTTTTATTTCCGCGTGTCTTTCTTTATTTCTTTATTTCTTTTTTCTTCTGTCTCTGTCTCTCTCTCTCTTCGATGGAGCTTGGGAGAAAAAGAAGAACAAGGAGAGAAGGAGTTGAAAATGAGAGAGCAGAAGAAGGAAAATGCGACGAGGAAGAAGCCCTGAAAAGTAGGCAGAGAAAAGGGGCGTTTAAGTGGGTGTCCACCTTTCCCCTTCCCCCTCCCCCTCCCGTCGCTCTCCCCTCGTTTGCCTTGCGAATGAAAGGAAAGGGTAAATTTTGCGGACCACGCTTCCGTCATTCTCAGAAACGGCGGTGATAAATTCGCACTGTCAGCGAGTGGTTCTGACAATTCAATTTGCAAAGGGCTACAGCTGGTCGGCAAACACACACACGCGGAGAGGGTCTGGGGATCCACGCCTCGCTCACTCACTCTCTGTAGTACGGGAGGAGGAAGAGGAGGAGGGAGAAGGATGGGGGGATAAGGGGGGGTGGATGAAGGGAAGGGAGGTAAGGGGGAGGGAAGGAAGGGAGGGGGATGGGGAGGGCCATGAAGTGGAGAAGGAAAAAGAAAAAGAAAATGAAAAGGAAGAAAAAGAATAAGAAGAGGAAAAGGTAGAGGAGGAATAAGAATCAGTAAGAGGAATAGAAGGGCGAACAGGGAGCAGGGAGGGGAGAAGAGGAGGAAGAGGAACAATAGGCTGGAGGAGATTTAGCCATAGAGTCCATGTTTCGCTAAGGGATCTGACGCATGTCGCGGAGGGCCTCCCAGGAATCGCCTCTCGCCCTCCCTCCCGCTCCTCTATTTTTATTCCATTTCGTCTGTGATGTTATCTTTATGTCAGCAAGAGGGGGAGAGGGAAGGGGAAGGGGAAGGGAGGGGGGAGAGCCAGAAAATGAAAATGAGTTTATACTTATCTTTACCCGAGATTCTAAGATCCTCGCATTCAAGTGTGGAATTTAGTGGAACATTCTTGCAAAGTCGGGGCGTTGTAACTCTTTCAGCTGGAGTGGAATGAGGGAGGAGGGTGGGGGGGAGGGGGGTAGGTGGTAGGTAGAAGGGAAGGAGAGAATAGAGAGGGAGAGAGGTGAGGAAGGACGCAGAGAGAAATAGAGAGGGAGAGAGGGAGGTAGGACGCAAAGAGAAATAGAGAGTGAGGAAGGACGCAGATAAGGAAGGAGATAAGTAGAGAGTAAGGACGCAGAGAGAAATAGAGAGGGAGAGAGGGAGGAAGGACGCAGAGACAAATAGAGAGTGAGGAAGGACACAAAGAAAAATAGACAGGGAGAGAGGGAGGAAGGACGCAGAGAGAAATAGAGAGGAAGAGAGGGAGGGAGGACACAGAGAGAAATAGAGAGTGAGGAAGAACGCAGAGAGAAATAGAGAGGGAGAGAGGGAGGAAGGACGCAGAGAGAAATAGAGAGTGAGGAAGGACGCAGAGAGAAATAGAGAGGGAGGAAGGGAGGAAGGACGCAGAGATAAATAGAGAGGGATGAAGGACGCAGAGAGAAATAGAGAGGGAGGAAGGACGCAGAGAGAAATAGAGAGGGAGAGAGGGAGGAAGGACGCAGAGAGAAATAGAGAGGGAGAGAGTGAGGAAGGACGCAGAGAGAAATAGAGAGGGAGAGAGTGAGGAAGGACGCAGAGAGAAATAGAGAGGGAGAGAGGGAGGAAGGACGCAGAGAGAAATAGAGAGGGAGGAAGGACGCAGAGAGAAATAGAGAGGGAGAGAGGGAGGAAGGACGCAGAGAGAAATAGAGAGGGAGAGAGTGAGGAAAGACGCAGAGAGAAATAGAGAGGGAGGAAGGACGCAGAGAGAAATAGAGAGGGAGAGAGTGAGGAAGGACGCAGAGAGAAATAGAGAGGGAGAGAGGGAGGAAGGACGCAGAGAGAAATAGAGAGGGAGAGAGGGAGGAAGGACGCAGAGAGAAATAGAGAGTGAGGAAGGACGCAGAGAGAAATAGAGAGGGAGGAAGGACGCAGAGAGAAATAGAGAGGGAGAGAGGGAGGAAGGACGCAGAGAGAAATAGAGAGGGAGGAAGGACGCAGAGAGAAATAGAGAGGGAGAGAGAGCTGGGAAGGACGCAGAGAGAAATAGAGAGGGAGAGAGTGAGGAAGGACGCAGAGAGAAATAGAGAGGGAGAGAGGGAGGAAGGACGCAGAGAGAAATAGAGAGGGAGAGAGGGAGGAAGGACGCAGAGAGAAATAGAGAGGGAGGAAGGACGCAGAGAGAAATAGAGAGGGAGAGAGGGAGGAAGGACGCAGAGAGAAATAGAGAGGGAGGAAGGACGCAGAGAGAAATAGAGAGTGAGGAAGGAAGCAGAGAGAAGTAGAGAATAAGGAAGGACGCAGAGAGAAATAGAGAGGGAGAGAGGGAGGAAGGACGCAGAGAGAAATAGAGAGGGAGACAAGGAGGAAGGACGCAGAGAGAAATAGAGAGGGAGGAAGGACGCAGAGAGAAATAGAGAGGGAGAGAGGGAGGAAGGACGCAGAGAGAAATAGAGAGGGAGAGAGGGAGGAAGGACGCAGAGAGAAATAGAGAGTGAGGAAGGACGCAGAGAGAAATAGAGAGGGAGGAAGGACGCAGAGAGAAATAGAGAGGGAGAGAGGGAGGAAGGACGCAGAGAGAAATAGAGAGGGAGGAAGGACGCAGAGAGAAATAGAGAGGGAGGAAGGACGCAGAGAGAAATAGAGAGGGAGGAAGGACGCAGAGAGAAATAGAGAGGGAGAGAGGGAGGAAGGACGCAGAGAGAAATAGAGAGGGAGGAAGGACGCAGAGAGAAATAGAGAGGGAGAGAGGGAGGAAGGACGCAGAGAGAAATAGAGAGGGAGAGAGTGAGGAAGGACGCAGAGAGAAATAGAGAGGGAGAGAGGGAGGAAGGACGCAGAGAGAAATAGAGAGGGAGGAAGGACGCAGAGAGAAATAGAGAGGGAGAGAGTGAGGAAGGACGCAGAGAGAAATAGAGAGGGAGAGAGGGAGGAAGGACGCAGAGAGAAATAGAGAGGGAGGAAGGACGCAGAGAGAAAGAGAGAGGGAGGAAGGATGCAGAGAATAATAGAGAGGGAGAGAGAGCTGGGAGGGACGCAAAGAGAAATAGACAGGGGGAGAGTGAGAGAGGACGCACAAAGAAATAGAGAGGGAGAGAGGGAGGAAGTACGCAGAGAGAAATAGAGAGGGAGAGAGTAAGGAGGGGCGCAGAGAGAAATAAAGAGGGAGAGAGGGAGAAAGGACGCAGAGAGAAATAGAGAGTGAGGAAGGACGCAGAGAGAAATAGAGAGGGAGGAAGGGAGGAAGGACGCAGAGATAAATAGAGAGGGAGAAAGTGAGGATGGACGCAGAGAGAAATAAAGAGGGAGGAAGGACGCAGAGAGAAATAGAGAGGGAGGAAGGACGCAGAGAGAAAGAGAGAGGGAGAATGGACGCAGAGAGAAATAGAGAGGGAAGAAGGACGCAGAGAGAAATTGAGAGGGAGGAAGGACGCAGATAGAAATAGAGAGGGATGAAGGACGCAGAAAGAAATAGAGAGGGAAAGAATGAAGTAGGACGTAGAGTGAAATAGAGAGGGAGGGAGGGAGGAAGGACGCAGATAGAAATAGAGAGGGAGAGAGGGAGGAAGGATGCAGAGAGAAATAGAGAGGGAGGAAGGACGCAAAGAGAAATAGAGAGGGAGAGAGGGAGGAAGGACGCAGAGAGAAACAGAGAGGGAGGAAGGACGCAAAGAGAAATAGAGAGGGAGGAAGGACACAAAGAGAAATAGAGAGGGAGAGAGGGAGGAAAGACGCAGAGAGAAATAGAGAGGGAGAGAGGGAGGGAAGACACAGAAAGAAATAGAGAGGGAGAATGGACGGAGAGAGAAAGAGAGAGGGAGAGAGGGAGGAAGGACGCAGAGAGAAATAGAGAGGGAGGAAGGACGCAGAGAGAAATAGAGAAGGAGAAAGTGAGGAAGGACGCAGAGAGAAATAGAGAGGGAGGAAGGATGCAGAGAGAAATAGAGAGGGAGAGAGTGAGGAAGGACGGAGAGAGAAATAGAGAGGGAGATAGTGAGGAAGGACACAGAGAGAAATAGAGAGGGAGGAAGGACGCAGAGAGAAATAGAGAGGGAGGAAAGACACAGAGAGAAATAGAGAGGGAGAGAGGGAGGAAGGACGCAGAGAAAAATAGAGAGGGAGAGAGTGAGGAAGGACGCAGAGAGAAATAGAGAGGGAGGGAGGACGCAGAGAGAAATAGAGAGGGAGAGAGGGAGGAAGGACAAAGAGAAAAATAGAGAGGGAGAGAGTGAGGAAAGACGCAGAGAGAGATAGAGAGGGAGAGAGGGAGGAAGGACGCAGAGAGAAACTGAGAGGGAGGAAGGACGAAGAGAGAAATAGAGAGGGAGGAAGGACACAGAGAGAAATAGAGAGGGAGAGAGTGAGGAAGGACACAGAGAGAAATAGAGAGGGAGGAAGGACGCAGAGAGAAATAGAGAGGGAGGAAAGACACAGAGAGAAATAGACAGGGAGAGAGAGAGAGGAAGGACGCAGAGAAAAATAGAGAGGGAGAGAGTGAGGAAGGACACAGAGAGAAATAGAGAGGGAGAGAGGGAGGAAGGACACAGAGAGAAATAGAGAGGGAGAGAGTGAGGAAGGACGCAGAGAGAAATAGAGAGGGAGAGAGTGAGGAAGGACACAGAGAGAAATAGAGAGGGAGGAAAGACACAGAGAGAAATAGAGAGGGAGAGAGAGAGGAAGGACGCAGAGAAAACTAGAGAGGGAGAGAGTGAGGAAGGACGCACAGAGAAATGGAGAGGGAGGAAGCACGCAGAGAGAAATAGAGAGGGAGAGAGGGAGGAAAGACACAGAGAGAGATAGAGAGGAAGAGAGGGAGGAAGGACGCAGAGAGAAATAGAGAGGAAGGAAGGACGCAGAGAGAAATAGAGAGGGAGGAAGGACGCAGAGAGAAACTGTGAGGGAGGAAGGATGCAGAGAGATATAGAGAGGGAGGAAGGACGCAGAGAGAAATAGAGAAGGATAGAGGGAGGAAGGACGCAGAGAAAAATAGAGAGGGAGGAAGCACGCAGAGAGAAATAAAGAGGGAGGAAGGACGCAGAGAGAAATAGAGAGGGAGGAAGCACGCAGAGAGGAATAGAGAGGGAGGAAGGACGCAGAGAAATAGAGAGGGAGAGAGGGAGGAAGGACGCAGAGAGAAATAGAGAGGGAGAGAGTGAGGAAGGACGCAGAAAGAAATAGAGAGGGAGAGAGTGAGGAAGGACGCAGAGAGAAATAGAGAGTGAGGAAGGATGCAGAGAGAAATAGAGAGGGAGCGAGTGAGGAAGGACGCAGAGAGAAATAGAGAGGGAGAGAGGGAGAAAGGACACAGAGAGGAATAGAGAGGGAGGAAGGACGTAGAGAGAAATAGAGAGGGAGGAAGGACGCAGAGAGAAATAGAGAGGGAGGAAGGACGCAGAGAGAAATAGAGAGGGAGGAAGGACGCAGAGAGAAATAGAGAGGGAGAAAGGACGCAGAGAGAAATAGAGAGGGAGGAAGGACGCAGAGAGAAATAGAGAGGGAGGAAGGACGCAGAGAGAAATAGAGAGGGAGAGAGGGAGGAAGGACGCAGAGAGAAATAGAGAGGGAGAGAGTGAGGAAGGACGCAGAGAGAAATAGAGAGTGAGGAAGGATGCAGAGAGAAATAGAGAGGGAGCGAGTGAGGAAGGACGCAGAGAGAAATAGAGAGGGAGAAAGGACACAGAGAGGAATAGAGAGGGAGGAAGGACGCAGAGAGAAATAGAGAGGGAGGAAGGACGCAGAGAGAAATAGAGAGGGAGGAAGGACGCAGAGAGAAATAGATAGGGAGAGAGGGAGGAAGGATGCAGAGAGAAATAGAGAGGGAGAGAGTGAGGAAGGACGCAGAAAGAAATAGAGAGGGAGAGAGTGAGGAAGGACGCAGAGAGAAATAGAGAGGGGGAGAGGGAGGAAGGACGCAGAGAGAAATAGAGAGGGAGGAAGGAAGCAGAGAGAAATAGAGAGGGAGGAAGGACGCAGAGAGAAATAGAGAGGGAGGAAGGACGCAGAGAGAAATAGAGAGGAAGGAAGGACGCAGAGAGAAATAGAGAGGGAGGAAGGACGCAGAGAGAAATAGAGAGGGAGGAAGGACGCAGAGAGAAATAGAGAGGAAGGAAGGACGCAGAGAGAAATAGAGAGGGAGGAAGGACGCAGAGAGAAATAGAGAGGGAGAGAGGGAGGAAGGACGCAGAGAGAAATAGAGAGGGAGAGAGGGAGGAAGGACGCAGAGAGAAATAGAGAGGGAGAGAGTGAGGAAGGACGCAGAGAGAAATAGAGAGGGAGGAAGGACGCAGAGAGAAATAGAGAGGGAGAGAGGGAGGAAGGACGCAGAGAGAAATAGAGAGGGAGAGAGTGAGGAAGGACGCAGAGAGAAATAAAGAAGGAGGAAGGACGCAGAGAGAAATAGAGAGGGAGAGAGTGAGGAAGGACGCAGAGAGAAATAGAGAGGGAGGAAGGACGCAGAGAGAAATAGAGAGGGAGGAAGGACACAGAGAGAAATAGAGAGGGAGGAAGGACGCAGAGAGAAATAGAGAGGGAGAGAGGGAGGAAGGACGCAGAGAGAAATAGAGAGGGAGGAAGGACGCAGAGAGAAATAGAGAGGGAGGAAGGACGCAGAGAGAAATAGAGAGTGAGGAAGGACGCAGAAAGAAATAGAGAGGGAGAGAGTGAGGAAGGACGCAGAGAGAAATAGAGAGGGAGGAAGGACGCAGAAAGAAATAGAGAGGGAGAGAGTGAGGAAGGACGCAGAGAGAAATAGAGAGTGAGGAAGGACGCAGAGAGAAATAGAGAGGGAGGAAGGACGCAGAGAGAAATAGAGAGGGAGAGAGGGAGGAAGGACGCAGAGAGGAATAGAGAGGGAGGAAGGACGCAGAGAGGTATAGAGAGGGAGGAAGGATGCAGAGAGAAATAGAGAGGGAGGAAGGACGCAGAGAGAAATAGAGAGGGTGGAAGGACGCAGAGATAAATAGACAGGCAGGATGGACGCAGAGAGAAATAGAGAGGGAGGAAGGACACAAAGAAAAATAGACAGGGAGAGAGGGAGGAAGGACGCAGAGAGAAATAGAGAGGAAGAGAGGGAGGGAGGACACAGAGAGAAATAGAGAGGGAGGAAGGACGCAGAGAGAAATAGAGAGGGAGAGAGTGAGGAAGGACACAGAGAGAAATAGAGAGGGAGGTAGGACGCAGAGAGAAATAGAGAGGCAGCGAGGGAGGAAGGACGCAGAGAGAAATAGAGAGGGAGAGAGGGAGGAAGGACTCAGAGAGAAACAGAGAGGGAGGAAGGACGCAGAGAAAAATAGAGAGGGGGGAAGGACACAAAGAGAAATAGAGAGGGAGAGAGGGAGGAAAGACGCAGAGAGAAATAGAGAGGGAGAGAGGGAGGGAGGACACAGAAAGAAATAGAGAGGGAGGAAGGACGCAGAGAGAAATAGAGAGGGAGAGAGGGAGGAAGGACGCAGAGAGGAATAGAGAGGGAGGAAGGATGCAGAGAGAAATAGAGAGGGAGAGAGTGAGGAAGGACGCAGAGAGAAATAGAGAGGGAGAGAGTGAGGAAGGACACAGAGAGAAATAGAGAGGGAGGAAGGACGCAGAGAGAAATAGAAATAGAGAGGGAGGAAAGACACAGAGAGAAATAGAGAGGGAAAGAGGGAGGAAGAACACAGAGAAAAATAGAGAGGGAGAGAGTGAGGAAAGACGCAGAGAGAGATAGAGAGGGAGAGAGGGGGGACGGACGCTGAGAGAAATAGAGAGGGAAGAAGGACGCAGAGAGAAATAGAGAGGGAGAGAGTGAGGAAGGACGCAGAGAGAAATAGAGAGGGAGGAAGGATGCAGAGAGAAATAGAGAGGGAGAGAGTGAGGAAGGACGCAGAGATAAATAGAGAGTGAGAGAGTGAGGAAGGACACAGAGAGAAATAGAGAGGGAGGAAGGACGCAGAGAGAAATAGAGAGGGAGGAAGGACGCAGAGAGAAATAGAGAGGGAGGAAGGACGCAGAGAGAAATAGAGAGGGAGGAAGGACGCAGAGAGAAATAGAGAGGGAGGAAGGACGCAGAGAGAAAAAGAGAGGGAGGAAGGACGCAGAGAGAA
>NC_091579.1:783117-805617 GCF_042767895.1 Penaeus vannamei | reverse complement strand
GCAGTGGAAGTGTATTGTAATCCCGTCTCCAGGTGAGGAAGTTCCCCGGGCTTGGATGGCGGGCGGAGGCGCGGGCTGAGGGCGTTCGCGCGCCCGCGTGCAACAGATCTGGCGCCGATCTAGACGTCGACATTAGCCCGCTCTCTCCTCGTCATCTTCTTCCTTATTTCCATATAGTTCCTTTGCCGTGTTCATCGTCTTACTGCCATGTATATACGGACACACACAGACAGACACGCACACGTACGCACAGACATTTTTATGCAATATATATAACCATAATTGGATTAAGTAGCTGTTACTTTTTTGTTGTTGATTTCGTAGCAGTTACTCTGCTGGATTACCCTGCAGCGGCCTAAGTAGATGACGCTTCCAAATAGCATTTGAAACACACACGAGACCTCGCCGGACGCGCATGCCGCCGGCTGCCTTGGGTCAGGCGCTAAATACGCGTTTCGCGCCTTTTGAAGCAGCCAAAAATAGCCCCGCGCGATGCGCGTCCTGAAGCCGAGCGCTAAGCACCGGCTGCGCGGGATCGACGGCCTCGGTCAACAGTAATGATGAGTTCGCAATCAGTGCTTGCGCGCGGGACTGCTGCCGCAATGCGCAGGTTGTGCTGGGCGTTCTCTTGAACAGCATTTGAAGAAAGGTAAAGCTAGGTAATGATTTATGCATCTAATTCTCTTGAACATTATTAAAAAAGTGAAATCTATCTAATTATTTTTCCATGTAATTGTGGAACTTTCTTGCGTTTTTATTAATTTATTTTTTGTTTTATTTATTATTTTATTATTATTATTATTATTATTATTATTATTATTATTATTATTATGTATATATATATATTTTTTTTTTGGGGGGGGGGCATGAGTATCCCTTTTAAATGGCCGGGTGACGGTGCAAGAAAACGTGTACCCTCCAAAAAGGTAAATGAGGGTATAACTTCTCTGTGTCCTTTCAAAAGATGGATCTGTGACCTCGTGTGGCCTCCCTCTTCATTCCCCGAATAGCCCTCTTGTGACCCGCCAGGAGCCCGACGTAGCCCCAGCGCATTCGAATGCCCCCCACCCCCTCCTCCTCCCCCTCTCCCGACTAGGACTCGACACGTAACGATCGGGCGACGTCGGTCGGAGGGCCAAGGAAGGGGCACGTGGGGAGGGAGACTCGAGTGGCTCTTGTGCTTGAAGGGGGAAGGGAACGGGGTAGGGGGTTGGAGGGTAGGGGGTGGGGAGCGTTGGCGTGGATCGGAGGAGGGGAGTAGGGGGTGGGGGTGGGGGCTGGGTGATCCGGAGGAGGGGGTAGGGGGTGGGGGCGGGGTGATCGGAGGAGGGGTAGGGGGTGGGGGTGGTGGCGTGGTGATTCGAGGAGGGGGGTAGGAGGTAGGGGAAGGGGGGTAACAAGTGTGAGTGCGAGGGTGCGACCACTTCATGAGGGAGAAAGGGCAGGGTGAGAAGGAGAGGGGCGCTTCGAGGGCTACTAAGGCGGGGAGCGACGAAGGGGTCCAATAGGAAGGCGGGGCCGGTAAGGGGCAATAGAAAGAGGAGGAGGAGTGGGGGAGAAAGGAGGAGGAGGAAGAAGAAGGAGAAGAAAAAGGAGGAGCAGGAGAAGGAGAAAAAAAAGAGGGGGATGAAAAAGAAAAATGAGAAATAGAGGAAGAGGAGTAGTAGAAGTAGGAGACAGAAGGAATGAAAGGAGAAGGGGAAGGAGGAGGAGCAGAAAGAATAGGGAGAAAAGGAGGAGGTAAAAGAAGAAAGAAACGGAAAGGAAAGAAAAGGTGAAGAACAGGAAGTTAACGAAAGGAGGAGAAGGAA
Source organism: Penaeus vannamei (assembly GCF_042767895.1). Taxonomy (NCBI): domain Eukaryota; kingdom Metazoa; phylum Arthropoda; class Malacostraca; order Decapoda; family Penaeidae; genus Penaeus; species Penaeus vannamei. The sequence goes on along the minus strand of NC_091579.1, from coordinate 803,806 downwards.
CGGAAAGGAAAGGAGGAAGAGGAGGGGACAAAGAGAAAGGAAAGGAGGAAGAGGAGGGGAGAAAGAGAAAGGAAAGGAGGAAGAGGAAAAGGGGAGGAAGAGGAAGAGGGGAGAAGGAGGGGTGAGGGAGGTAGAAGGGTTGGACGAGGAGGAAGAGTGTGAGGGATGTGAAGAGGGTGCAAAGATGCAGTCAGGAGGGGAAGGGAAGAAAAGAAAGGAGCGTATAATGGACGGATGCGAAACAATGATAATAAGGGAGGACAAATAAAGCAAAGCCATTCTTTCTTCTTCCTTGATGCAAACGTTCGGCGTCATTCTAAGGCTACTTCCTGTTTTGCATTTGGAAACCGTACTTTTTATTCCTTTTATGGACGGTTCACCATAGAGGTATCGGGTTTCGTGTTTTTACTTTCTCTCGAAACCAAAGACGCGGACGCTGATGTCTCCCTTCTTACCTCCCTCTTATTCCTCCCCTTCCCCCCCTTCCCCTTTCCCTTCCCTTCCCTCTTCACGCTCCCTCCCTCCCCTCTTCGATCTAACAGCTGCTAGACCCGTAAACCTTTTAATGACTCTCTAGTGTTTAATTGGGACCATTTGACAGCAACAAGGGAATGGCGAACAGCTATTTTCAGCCTTTTTTGGGCCGCGCAACAATGGCCAGATTACCATTTCAGCAAACAGCCTCTTCTGGGATCAAGTGGCGCGCGGCATTGCACTTCGGCCGCGCTTTCGACGTGCAGGGACGGGCGAGCTGTCGACGGCGTGCATGTGGAAATCGTGTGCAAAACTTGCAAATCCGCTGACGTATTATAAAACACGGGAGATTTTGTGTGATTCATCGATTAAAAAAGGAAATTAAAATCAAGGTGTTTGTGATGACGATCATGGTAACAGGAAATGAAGATTGCGATGAATTGTGATGAGATGAAGGTCGATTAGAATGGAGAGAAAAGACTAGGTTCAGCGATGGCAATTATAGATTAGAGCAATGCATTCAGTTTAATGACGCCGATGGCCAATAAATATGTAAAACATCATTTTTATTTTGTGCGCGTAAGGCATGGAATATTGTTGCGTTGATTTTACGTTGCAGACGAACAATATTTCGTTGTATAACGAGGTAGCAAGGTTCAAAGGGCGATGGAGTGGCGCTGCCTCGCGTGTCCGCGGCGGCGAGGCGCCCGAGCGCCGTCTGTGAAGCCCTTCAGATGCCTTGTTTTGCTCACACGCTTTCACAAGCTTCATATTTTTGAAATGACGTTCTTCCCTTGCAGGTGTGATGAGGTTGAGGAGCAGGCGCGGGCGGGGAGCAGCGCGGGGGCCGTGTAGGTGCTGAGGCTCGCACCGTCAGGATGGACCACAGCGTGAAGGCCATGACGCCGCACCGGAAGGTGGCCTTCTCCCGGCTCTGCCACCGCCACCGCTTCGAGAATGACGAGCTCGAGAACCTCTACCGCCGCTACACTCTCAAGCTGCAGCAGGCGAGCGTGGCTGCAGCCGCCGCCCTCCTGCTGACGCTGTCGCTCCTGCTGGCGGCTCTGCACGTGACCTACGCCCAGGTCGCGGCGCCCGCGCCCATCACCCTGCTGGCCCTGGCGGTGGTGCTGGCCGCGCTGCTGGTCGTGCTGCACTCGCGCGTCATGAGGCACTCGTACCTGCTGCCCTCCTGCTACCTGCTGCTGGCCCTCGGCGCCATCCTGGTCGCCCTGGCCCTCCCCCTGCCCTCGGGCTGGGGCTGGGTGGGTTGGCAGACCAGCCCGACGGCCGGCCAGGGCGTCTGGCACGCGACCTTCGTGGCGTTCCTCGTCTACGCCCTCACGCCCATCTCCACGCCGCTGGCCCTCACCTACGGCGTCGTGCTGCCGGCCGGCCAGACCGCCCTGGCGGCCACGCTCGCCAACCCCTTCCCGCACATCCACTGGCAACAGGTAGGTCCTTCGGCGGCGGAACAGCTGCGTGGGCAGCTGCTCGCCTGCTCAGACGAGCGTCCCCTTGAACACACACACACACACACACACACACACACACACACACACACACACACACACACACACACACACACACACACACACACACACACACACACACACACACACACACACGCACACACGCACACACACTCGCACTCGCACTCGCACTCGCACACACGCACACACACACACGCACTCGCACTCGCACTCGCACGCACGGATGCACGCACATATTCACACATATTCTTTCTCCTCCACTCCCGTGCTCCCCTCGCCCCCTTTCCCTCCTTTCTCTTTTTGTACAACCCCGAGACCTGAATTAACAGTCGCACCTGTTTTTCCCATTTGTTATATAAAGAGAGCGTGGAAAGGGAAGCAGGAAATGTAATTTTAAGAGGGCGTAAACCAACAAGGGAACGCCAAGAAAGTCATGTTTCCCGCAAGAAGTCTGCAGGAGCCTAAAGGAATGCTGCGAGGCATGGCAGGCGCCGACAAGCACGCCAGGTGTTGATTGATCGCCAAGTCACGCTTTCTTTTCCATTTCTCATATTTTATTTCCGGCGGGGAGGGCTGGAAGCCTTACAAGACAAGCAAGCTAAACTGTGAAGCAAAAGGGGTTGAAAGTGAAGCAGAGGGAGGTGTGGGAAGTAAGAGGGGAAACCTTTTTGCTGCTGTATTTGCTTTGCTTACATGAAAAACCGCCACAATAAGCGCGGAAGGATAGATTGAAGCGTTTCGAATTCGCCGAGACTCCTTTTCGGACGAAGAAAAATAAATGAATGAAACAGCCTCGTCTGAAATGAAACCTTTGCTGGATTCGAAACGTCCTGATTTGTTATTCTGTTTCTGTGGCACAGTTTCTTTTAAATTGTGTAGGCACGTTACTTTTTTTATTACATTAATCTATTATAGAAATTATTACCAATAGTTTAGGCAGGGGGATAGGTTTTGTTGTGGTCAAGGTTTCGCAAATTCCTTGGAGATGGCTGCGAGTCTGGCATCAGGACGTGCTCTCGATTCGCCTTCGCCTCCACCAATGCCGCCGGGGGTCGGCGCCCATGGTCAGTTTAGTTAATTGTCTTTATACATACAAATGAGGTGGCTTAGCTCGGTGGAAGAGCGCTGGCCTTGCAACCTCCTGGGTTCTCCTGGCCGCTCCTCTCGGGCTGAGTGAGTACTAACGGACGGCTGTCAGCATGTTGAGGTCAAAGTCCAGCCGGGAAGGAACTGGCCGCCCTACCGCATCAGCCCTACCGCATCATCCCGCGGTTCAGTCAGCAAGTTTCTCTTCTGACGTGTCCCAACATCCACTCGGATAGGGCACCAACTTTGACTTTGAAACATATTTGCCACAAGTGCTTAATTACCAGAGTCAAATACTCGTACTACCTATCTCACCTGTTTATTTTCATTATTTTCGGAAATATTATAATTTTATATTGCTATTAGTGATGTTAATACCATGATAATTGCAATATCTATAACAAATTTGATAACATCGGAATTGATAGCATTAGCGAAAATACTATTTTCCCGACAAAACACAACTGCGGAAACATTGCGTTTTCTGGGCGGCAGTGGGTTAATGCCGAAGAAATGGAAGTGTGGGAAGAGAACGTGAGTTTAAGGAAGTTGTCGACTTCCGATTGGACAAAATGGGGGCTTTGTTTCCATTTTAAGCAGAGTGGGGAAGTTGCTTGTTTATGTATATTTTTGAGGGACTTGAGTTCCCTTTAGGAGGGGGTGGGTTGACGTCCTCAAGTTCCATCGCAGACGAATGCTATTTCTCAGACATTGTGCCGTGAAGGAAATGCTGAAAAGGGTAACGTTGATTCTGTTCGTTGCAGGAAGTTGCGATCGAAGCATGATAGCAAATGGATAGGGCTATCGTGAGGAAATTGGTTACGGGGATCACGAAATATCGTAAAGGAAAATATGGGTGTTTTTTGGTCTTAAGGAATAAACAGTGTGAGGGTTTGAGGAGAGTGATTCTTTTTGTTTGTAATAAGACTTTCCCCGAATGAAGACGCTAAGCACCATAGTTTGCGTTTTACTATAAGCTTGTGATCGCTATTTAATGGAAAAATAACTGATAAAACAGAAGGAAGCTCTATCCGTCTCTTCTTGATCGAAAGCCAATATTTATCTTGGGACAAACAGCCCGAGAAAGAATGTCGATGAACCGTGTTTCTTATCTGATCGAGGTCGCGGTGAAATGCCGCCTCGTAATGTGGGAAAGGGTTGAGCGAAACCTGAGTTGTGATGTAAAAATAGCTCATGATTGTTTTCCCTTGACGTTCCCCCGCCGACGCCCTTTGCGGTGGGACAGGGATCGCCCGGAGGAGAGAGGAGCCCTTCCGTCTGTGAGCATCTCCGAATTCTCTTTCGAAATCGGAGGTTCTGTCTTTGCCAACTTTTGCTCATTGGTTTCTCTGCCTGCTGGATTGCGCGAAAAATTACTTGTGGATTGCGATGGCATTGCAAGGGAGGGTTGAATGGTTCAGTGACAGATTAGACTCTTAAGATATGCCACCAGTGCAGAATGGTTCCGTCAGCATAGGGTGGCATTATCTTGGAGAAGGGTGATGAACTTACTCGTATGCATTTCGAGGTTTGTCCTTTTCGAATACTTTCTAGTCTGTAGTAATGGCGGCCTTCTCCGCACGTGAACGTCCTTTCGACAGTCGCGGCTCCGTTCAGCAGCGGCACAGGTGAGCTGCTCGGTTGCTGTTCCACTGAGCTTTCGCCCCATCTCCGCATCCGGAGAACCGCTCAAAGGAATCCCTTAACCCCGACAAAATGGACGTTCATTCCCCTCCTCTCTCTTGCCTCATTTTTCCCCATTTGGCGACCGTCCATGGTGTTCATCCGACGTTCACTGCGGTGGAAAAGCGGGCCGTAGGCCTGGCAAGAGCGGGATTTGTTCGTCGCGAGCTGAAATGCCGGAAGAATGTCTTGATTGGGTTGTAGGCCTACTCTGGCGTGGCGCCGTTGCTCCCGTTGCAGTCATCGTCCTGGTTTGATCTTAGTGCACAAATATACCTACACATGCACACATACACGCACACCTACACACACAAATACATACACGCATACTTACACAAATACACACGCACACGCACGGTATGTTTGTATGTAAATAGTCTGTTCGCACAAAGAGCCTTCACTATCCCACGGATAACGAGGCTTCAGATAATGAGCGACGTCTTTACAAAATGCGGGAAAAAGGGAAAAATGTCTAGTTTCTGTTACCCTTTTGGTGATGCAAAAAAAAAAAAAAAAAAAAAAACAAACTCGTAATGGAGGAGAATAGAACCCCTTTTCTTGCTTCTCCTTCTGCCATTCGACCCAACATTTTAGGTTGCTTCTTCGAATACAAAAACTCCTGCATTTTGCTTGCCAACAAAACGTAAGCTTTGAAGCGGGATCTTCCTCCTTGTCAGGTCTCTCCCCCTCCCTCCCTCCCCCCCTTTGTCTCCTTCCTCCTCCCTCTCCCTTGCTGCACCCTTTTCTGTTTCTCCGTCCTCTCTTTGCCTTTCCTTCCTTCCTCCTTTCCTTTCTGCCAATCCCTTTTCTCCATTCTCCTTACTCCCCTTCCCTACTCTCTCTCTCCTTTTTTCATCCTTACATTCTCTTTCCTTTTCCATCTCTACCTTCTCTCCTTATCTCTCCCTCCCATTCTTCTCCCCTCCCTACCGGTCATTTCTCCTGCCTGCCTCCTCCCCTTCCTTCAATGCTCTTCTCTCCCTCCCTTCTCTTCTATCTTTCTCTTCTCTCCACTTTATCCCTCCCCCTATCTATTCTCTTTCCCCTCTCTCATCCCCATTCGTTTCCTTCCTTTCGCATTTCCATGTCTCCTTCACCTCATTTCTTATATTATTCAGCTCCTTTTCCTCGTCATTTTACCCCACTTTAAGCTTTCTCTCATCCTCTCGTCACATTTCCCCCAATCTAAACCTCACTTCCCCCTTACTTTCACATTTCCCTTCAGTCATTGCTTCCCTCATTTCCCCTCAGTTTCTACTCACCTTGACCTGGCATGAACATTTCCCCTCGGCTAAGACCCGCTTTATTTATCCTCCCAATTTTGCCTCGCTTCCCCCTCACCTCCACCGCATCTTCGATATACACTGGGATGGTTTTGCGTCGCACCGTCGAGCCCGGAATGCAGTGCTTCATGTAGATTCATGCATCATGCATTGCACATATACTTATTGCACGCGATTTTTTTTCTCTCCCGATATCGCTCGGGCGATTGCACGCGAGGAGGAGGTTTGGCGCAGAATAGGATTCGGTTCAGGCATGAGCGAGCGCGCGGCCTGCTGTAACATTTTCTCGGAAATGTCCAGATGGCCGGGATACTATTTTTTATGGCGCCGCTCCGCCCCGCTGTGGCGCTGAACTTCCGTGGATTTAGAGAGGGATATTTGGGCGATGGGAATTATGGCTGGGTAATGTTCGTGTGTGTGTCTGTGTGCGCGTCTTTCCGTGAGTGTCTTCGGAAAAGATGTCGACTTATGCGTGAAAGATTTAGGGCCAAGACATTCCGTTGTCTAAATGCGTCAACATTACCGACATGCGCATAGCGATGACTTTAATTTGAGAAGGAGAGAGAGAGCGAGAGGGAGAGAGAGAGAGAGAGAGAGAGAGAGCTCCCACGATCCTCTGTGTGTGTGTGTGTGTGTGTGTGTGTGTGTGTGTGTGTGTGTGTGTGTGTGTGTGTGTGTGTGTGTGTGTGTGTGTGTGTGTGTCAGTGGCCTTTGCAAAATTTGAAAAATATAACATTTTCAAAATTACATTTTTTACGCTAACAAAAAGGGTTACATAAGCACGAACACCTCACGTGACTTAAAGGAAAACGGGTTATATCCCCTCCCCCTCCCCCTCCCTGACCTCTCTCTCTCTCTCTCTCTCTCTCTCTCTCTCTCTCTCTCTCTCTCTCTCTCTCTCTCTCTCTCTCTCTCTCTCTCTCTCTCTCTCTCTCTCACTCTCTTCTCTCTCACTCTCCTTCTCCCTCCCTCCCTCTCCTTCTCCCTCCCCTCCCTCCCCCTCCCTCGTTCCATTTTCACTTCCCTTCATCTCCCCCTCTCCCTCCCCTCCCCCTTCCCCTCCCTTCCTTCCCTCCCTAACCCTTCCCTCCCTAACCCTTCCCTCTTTCCATAGTGCAGATTTTTCCCTCTTACCTTTACTCTTACTGTGCGTTTAAGTGTATACCTGTGTACGTGTGTGGGGTTTTATTATTAGCATTATCAGTGTTGTTATTTTATGATCATCGTTATTATGATTTTTATCATAATAGCCATGATGATGATAATGATAATGACAATAGTAATGATGATGATAATGACAGTGGTAATGATGATAGCAATCATAATAGCGATGATCACAAAATAACAACACTGATAATGCTAATAATAAAGCCTTACACACGTACACAGGTATACACCCAAACGCACAGTACTCATATGCACAATACAGCACATACGTAACACGTACTCACACACGGACATACACACGCACAAAGAATAAAGCCAACACAAATACACTCCGTTTCTTTCTCTCTTCTTTATTCCTTGTGCATTCATTTGCTCATACACGGTTTACATTCAACTCCGCAAACATAAACACAAGGGAGCATTGCCAACGTGCGCTGCCAGTGTTACCAATGTTTATGTCTTTGGCATCGATGATAATATTTACGTTAGTGGTATTGGAAGAATTCGCTTGCTCGGGATAGTGACAGTCTCTCCCTTGCTATCTGTCTCACTTTCATCTCCTACCCTTTCTCTTCCTTCTCTCTCTCTCTCTCTCTCTCTCTCTCTCTCTCTCTCTCTCTCTCTCTCTCTCTCTCTCTCTCTCTCTCTCTCTCTCATCTGCTCTCTCTCTCTCTCTCTCTCTCTCTCTCTCTCTCTCTCTCTCTCTCTCTCTCTCCCTCTCCCTCTCCCTCCCTCTCCTCTCCTCTCTTCTCTCCCTTCCTCTCTCTCTCTCTCTCTCTTTCTCTCTCTCTCTCTCTCTCTCTCTCTCTCTCCCTCTCTCTCTCTCTCTCTCTCTCTCGCCCATCCCTTCGTCTCCTTCGCCCTCGGAGCGTGTGCTGCGCGGAGGAGCCCTGGCGGCGCCTCGGGCAGGCCGAGCGGAGGACGGAGAGGGCGGGAGGAAGGGGAAGCGAGGGCGTATCGGACATGTCGAGAGGGCGGCCTCGAAGTCACGTGCTGAGGAAGGATTAAGAGAGGAAAAAGAAAAAAATAATGAAGGGCATTTGAGAGAGGTTGGTCGGGGAGAGGGGGGAGAGAAAAGGGGGCCAGAGGAGGAGAGAGGGAGGGAGGATTAAGGGTGGAGGGGAGGGGGAGAAAAGGTAGCGTGGGCGAGCGAACAGGGCGAGGGACGTGATTAAAACCTGGCACGTGACTCGCCTGTGATAGCCGCTAATGTGGATGGAGTAGGACCTCGGGGTTGTGTCGGCTGAGCCTCGATGGAGAGGGTGGGGAGGGGGGGAGTAGGCACTTCGGAAGCCTGCCAGCAGAGGGGAGCCGATAAGAGGGAGGTTGATTTAGAAGAGCTGGAGAGAGAGAGAGAGAGAGAGAGAGAGAGAGAGAGAGAGAGAGAGAGAGAGAGAGAGAGAGAGAGAGAGAGAGAGAGAGAGAGAGAGAGAGAGCGAGAACGAGAGAGAGAGTAGACTTAAAGAAAGTGAGTGAGAGAGAGAGAGAGAAGGGGAATGGGAGGGGGGCAAACTGACTTGCCAAGTGGGTATGTTGGAGCAATCGTATGAAAAAAGTTGAGCATTCGCATATCCTGTTTATCGAACTTGACTTTTATCCGAAGAGAATGACGAAAAGAGACCAAAGGAAGAGGAGAAAGAATGAGAGAAGGGAAAAAAGGGGAAGGAGTTTTGGTCCATCGAGGAGCTGTTGCTACCTGGCGTTCCAACTGCGCCTTGTACTTTTGTTGTATTAATTTGTTTATTAAAAGACACCTGTGTGAGCATGAGTTTAGGACACGCCTGATGAGGCATTTCACTGCTGTCCGTTATTTTGAGTTTAAATGCCTGTAAACCCTTATCGGCGAACAAGTTGCAGAAGAATGAGAATGAGAAAAAGTGGGAATAAAGAGAGCGAAGACGCATTACAAGAAGGGAGAGACCGAAAGACAGCTCGAAGGGCGAATAACGCAGACTCGGGCCCGGCGGCGTGCGGCAACCCCTCTGTCCCCCGCCTAGTTTTCCCGCCCGGCGATACGCGGGGGAGCTGGTCGTTGATTCATGCCGGCCTTTATGGGAGGCAAAGATTATCCACGAGATTTTGTCTTTGGTGTGGGAACCCCGAGATGGTAGCGAAGGTGCTAATCTGGGAGCAATTGGAGGGGGAGGAGGGGAAGACGCCGGGGGAGGGGGAGGGGGTTCGAGGGAAGGGATTGTGGACGGGGTGAGGAGGAAGAAGCCATAGAAAAGAGGAGGAGGAGGAGGAGGAATAGGAATAGGGGTGACAAGTGCAGCTGCCTTTGGACACGTGGAGTACGTGGGCTACAGAAGAGTAGAGGGAGGAGAGGGGGGGGGGGAGGGTCGGTTCAAGTATAGAAGTTAAAGATGACGAGCGTTTGATATGCCTGTGTGACGTAAACCTAAAGCTGTGTGACGCAGGAGCGGGTGGCCGTGTGTTTGGGGAAGGCGGGCGAAGTGGGCGGGAGGGGAGGAGGAGGAGGAGGAAGGGTGGGAAGGAAGGGGGAGGAGGAGGAGGAGGAAGAAGAAGGGGAGGATGAGGAACGGGAGGGTGAGGAGGAAGGGGAGGAGAAGGAGGAGGAGGAGAGGTAAAGGAGAGGGAGGAGGAGGAGGAGGAGAAAGGGAGGTGAGGAAGGAGAGGAAGGAGGAGGAGGAGGAGGAATTCTGTTGGGAGGCGAGGGAGGGAAAGGTTGGTCAGTGAGCTGAGCGCATGAGACAAAGCGATGCGGAGAGACGGTAAAAATGCAAAAAATACCAAATAGCTAAATAGTCAAAGAAACAAGAGATCAGAAGAAATTAAGAATAGGCGGAGAGAGAAAAAAAAAGAAAACGAGTATGATTCAGGGGAAAAACCGCCTCGGTGCAAATACCTCGCAAAGTCCTGAGGATAATAAGAACAATCCGAGTGCGTGGGCGACGTGAGTGCGAGGGGGGGGGGCGCACTTATGCCCTCAGGGCGTGAGGGGGGGGGGGTGAAGGACGGCAGACGCGTTGGTAATGGTCCTGGGGGAGAGAGAGAATACCAGGGAATAGGGGATTTGTGGAAACAGGAAGGAACAGATGGAGTTAAAAAGGAGGAGGATTGGAAACGAAGGGAGAACCGTATTTCGTTTTTTTCCCAAGGGATATTTATCACACAGATTAGCAACGATTAGCAACAATGGGGGACTTGAAGCATGGGAGATTTTACAAGCATAGCACGAAATAGGAGAGGTGTGAGGTAAGGTGTGTGGAGTGTCGACGAGACGAGGGTGTGGTGGGTGAGGGGGGAGGGGGAGGGGGAGGGTTAGGGAGGGGGGAAAGGGGGTCAGAGAACCATTACGCTGATGGGGTTTTACATCCTTTTGTTTTCGGGAACGTCTCGGGTGGGGCGACTCCGGAGAGGAATTGACGACGGCGATTTAAAGCCAGGAGTTACAGGGGAATGGGATGGCCGAGAGAGGAAGGCGAGAGGAAGAGAGAGAGAGAGAGAGACTGACTCTCGGGAAGAGAGGCGGAAGGGAAAGAAAGAGGGACGTGGAATACTCTTGGTATGGAGGATAAGAGATACAAGAACTGAAAAGAAATGATAAACAAAGAAAAGGAAGTATTTTTGGGCTTATTGTATAAAGTAGCAAGATAATTCTTTTCAAGTACGAGGCAGTTTTAAACTGTGCAATATTTGCACATCTCTTACAGTGTACTCTAATCTCGAGGCACCATGTTGCAGAAATGATCATTGTACATTTACGCAAAGGAAGTGAATATTGGTGTAATAATTTTTAACGGCCACGTTATTATGAAAGGCTGAGTAACACCTGCAAAATGCTGTATAACCAGTAAATTTGCAACTAAATTGAGGTTTTAATCACCCCGCGTAGCTTAGCAGTAGAATGGACATACGAGATAAACGCGGTCTATTAGCAACAAGAAGCGAAAGAGGTTTTGTAGTGAAACGTGGCTGGCCCCGCCCGTAGAGTTTTGTGGGGCGGAATGACGCTCTCCGGTGGCCCTTATCTCAAGGTGACCTGCTTTTCAGCGCTCAGAGTTGAACAGGCGGAGGCAGAGGGCAGCTGGTGACTTGTTACTCCGGCAGAATAATGCGGGGGCGATGCACGAGGGACCGAGAATACTGATGTTGACCCATTCAGGGGATGGCTCGCGGCGTTAGAGTGAATCGACCGAACCCTGAGTGATCGCCAGAGGAAGATGGCGGAGGGCGATCTTGAGGGATTTTAAGGGTTTAGAGGAATATTAATTGGTCCTAAGAATGAGTAGTTTAATCTGGCTTGATTACGACCGGGGGAAGCACTGCGAGAGAGGAGAGAAGGGAATGCGATAAAAAAGAGACGTAGGTACACTTACAGAGAGAGAGAGAGAGAGAGAGAGAGAGAGAGAGAGAGAGAGAGAGAGAGAGAGAGAGAGAGAGAGAGAGAGAGAGAGAGAGAGAGAGAGAGAGAGAGAGAGAGAGAGAGAGAGAGGGAGGGAGGGAGGGAGAGAGAGAGAGAGATGTGTACATATGCACTACCGAGTGAAAGTGATGATCCAGTAAGCTGTCCAGTGCTTATTCGCCGACGGGGAGGAAGGGATGTTGACGTAGCCCGACAGGTCGGGAAGCAGAATGAAAGAGAGAGAGAATGACTGAAGAAGCAAGTTTTGCCCGCAGGTTTAGAAACTGTTGGTGCGCGTTTCTTTTTATGTTTCACTATTATTCATATTAATGATGTACGACAGCATGAAAAGGTTCTGGAAGCAAAAGATAACGAATCTCGTAAGTGTTTGTGTGCGGGAGTGCACGCGCGCGCTTCTGGATCATGCTCTAGGCGAAAGCTCTAGGTTCTTTGTCGGCGCGGATGCCCAGGGGACCCTCCTCCATTCTCTGCCCCCCCTCACCTCTCGCCGGCGCCCCTGCCGCCCCTCCTCTTCGCCTCACGGCAGCGCCCCTCTCTCCCTCACCCCCTCGCCTCCCTCCTCCTTCATCTCTAAGTAGTGCTCCCATCTCCCTCCTTCTTCACCACACGGCCCCACCTCCTCCTCCCCCCCTCACTTCACAGTGCCTCCATCTCAGCCTCCTTTTTTTACCTCGCGGCAACGACCCCGCCCCCTCCCCCTTTACATCACGCCCACCGCCTCCCCCTTCTCCCTCCCCTTTCAACCCAGCAGCAGCGCCTCCCCCCCCCCACCCGCCACTCCCCAAAAAGCTTCCGATCGCATTACGGCCGCGGTGCCGGAGGATGTTAATATTCTCGCTTTCTGTTTTATCCGAACATTTTTTCTCATCGGGAGTTCCTCTTCCTGGCGGGAGATCTTTTGTCCTTCGGAGCGGCTTTTATGCGTCACGTCATCAGAGGGCAATACCCTCCCCGTGCCAGGAAGGGGAGGTTCTGGGTTCTTTGGCATCTCTCTCTCTCTCTCTCTCTCTCTCTCTCTCTCTCTCTCTCTCTCTCTCTCTCTCTCTCTCTCTCTCTCTCTCTCTCTCTCTCTCTCTCTCTCTCTCTCTCTCTCTCTCTCTCTCTCTCTCTCTCTCTCTCTCTCTCTCTCTCTCTCTCTCTCTCTCTCTCTCTCTCTCTCTTTCTCTCTCTCTCTCTCTCTCTCTCTCTCTCTCTCTCTCTCTCTCTCTCTCTCTCTCTCTCTCTCTCTCTCTCTCTCTCTCTCTCTCTCTCTCTCTCTCTCTCTCTCTCTCTCTCTCTCTCTCTCTCTGTCTGTCTGTCTTTGTCTCTCTCTCTCTCTTGTGTGTGTGTTTATTGAGTGTAACTGGCGGACCTTCTTTCTTTATTTATACCTATTTCGTCTTTCTACATCATGTAATGTGATACCTCGACGTACCTATTGACCAGTGTAGAACAGAACTAGATTTCGGATACGTATCTTCTGTGTGATTAGGATGGTTATGAAAATTATTATTAATATTATTATCATCACCCATCATCATTATTACCATCATCATCACCATTACCACCACCATCATCACCATTACCACCATCATCATCACCATTACCACCACCACCACCACCACCATCATTACCACCACCACTATCATCTTCATCATTACCATCATCACCACATCATCATTATCACCTTCATCACCACCATCATCACCATCACCATCGTCCTCCGGGTATGGAGCAAGGAATAACAGGTAAATGTTTTTATTCCTGACTCACGTCACTCACCAATAGCTCATGATTGATCTCATAGGTGCTAGTGAATCACCATGCTGACTCACGTCGTTGCTCGCATGCGTGCGTGCGGATTGTCATGCCGCAATCTACCCCTTGCTCGTCCATCCTTGTATCTACCCATTTGTGTATGTACTGTACCCGTTTCTTTATTTATCGTTCTATTCGCCCACCCATCCATTTGTTTATTATGTGGCAGTCCATGCACTCATTCGTTCAGGATCCCTGTTAACTGGATACTGATTTTCATCTTCGCGGTTGGAGCCTGAATCTTTGTGTGCGTAAATGTGTTTAACAATTGGTCTGTCGTTTCCAGAATGACAAACGTAATACCCGTTTGAAACTATTTTTGTCTCTTTGTTAACTTTATTCTTTCCTTTTTTTCCTTCTGTTACTGATTAATACACCTCCGCTGCTTATTTTACTGATGTTAATGGGGGGACACGTAGAGGGGGAGGGGTGCGGTAGGGGAAAGGGGGTGTAGGTACCTCTAAATGCAATAGAAGTCAGCTGTTGTTGTTGTTGCGAGTCAGGGAGAATTAGATGCCGTCGCTGATACCACAGAGCACCACTGCCATCTATCACCCCCCCCCTCCCTTGCCCTTGTTTACTCTTCTCCTTGGGGGAGGAGGAGGGGGGCGGAGTCTTTGTCTTTGTTGTCCGCACTTTTCCCTTAACCCCCCCCCCCCTTCTCGACCACTTTTCTCCCCCTCCTCTACTTCCCTGCTGCCCTCTCCCCTCCCTTCCCCTCTTGTCTTTCCCTTCCCTCCTCTCCTTCGTGTCCCCTCCATTCCCCCCGGCCCCCCTCCCCTTCCTCTCTCTTCTCCCCAGCCCTACCTCCCCTCTCCCCAGCCCAACCTCCCCTCTCCCCTCCCGCCCATTCCCCCCCCTCGTGCTATGGAGCGTCGGACCCGGCTGCTGAATGCGCGCTGTTTATTACCGTCGGTTAACCTGGCGCAGACCGACGAGGGCCGTGGCGCTGTCGGGCGAAGGCGATGCATGCGTTCGGAGCGGCGTCGGCTCGTCTCCGGGCAGGGCTGCTGGTCGAGGGAGAGGCACGGCAATGAAATTGGAAGTTGGGTCAGAGGGAGAGATAGTAGGGAGGGAGAGAGAGGGAAGATAAGGAATAAGAAAGGAGAGAAAATATTTAAGAGAGGAGAACGAAAAGGAAATACAGAGCTTGTGGAAGATTCATTCGTATGAGAACCCGCACCTACGACATTTCAACAGAAGCGGTACTTTCCAGCACATTTTCTCCTAGAAATGGCCAGCCCCCCCCCCCCCTTTCGGCCATCTACATGATTCTTGCATTCATTTTCATATACAGGAGATATTTCCTCGTTTCTTGTACGGTGGAGAGGGGGAGGCCGCGCAAAAATCCAAATGTTTTTTTAAGAATTTTTGGTGATGTGTAGCAGATAGGAGGGATGGAGGGAGGAGGGAGGGAAGGAAAGAGGGAAAAAGAGAAGAAGGAAGGAAATGAGAGGAAAAGAGAAGAGGTGTAAAAACATACAGTGCGGCTGAGAGAGGGAGGGAGGGAGAGAATGAGAATGAGGGAGAGAGAGAGAGAGAGAGGAAGGGAGAGAAAGAGAGCGAGAGGGGAGGGAATTGGGTAAGGGAGAAAGAGGCGAGAGTCCCAGGGCGCGGTTCGTCAAGTGCGACTACGCCCATGCCCACATACAAAGAAGGTGGGCGTGGCCAGCGAGTATCTCTTGCCAAAACCCTTAAGCTCCGGAGCGCGGTGGTGGGCGCCCGGGAGGAGGAGTGGGCGGGGGTGGGTGGGGGTGGGCGGGGTGGAGAGGGTGGGCAGGAACCACACCCCAACGTCTAATTTAGATAGCCCCCCCTCCCCTCCCCCCCTCCCCTTGCATCTCCAGCAGAAACAGGAGTCGTGTTGTATTTCGGTCGTTTAAATAAGGCCGCTGTCGTCCGGCGGCGTTTTAGGCGCTAATGGCATGCCGGGTAATTAGCCCCCGATTGGGAAGCCGGCGATTAAGGCAGACCAGGACGCAGCCTTGGGGGAGTTATTTGTATATATATATATATATATATATATATATATATATATATATATATATATATATATATATATATATATATATATACACACACACACACACACACACACACACACACACACACACACATATATATATATATATATATATATATATATATATATATATATACACATATATATGCACATATATATGCACACATATATACACATATATATACATATATATGTGTGTGTGTACGCGTATGTGTACGTTTATTTAAGTAGGTATATGCATGCGTATATAAATTTATATGTATACGCCTTTAACGAACATGGAGTGCGTGCGAGGAATCGGAGAAGCGAGGAGAGAGGAGGCGGAGGTCGGGCGAGGCGTGAAGGGGGCGCCGCCGCAGCGCAAGTGCCCCGTGTGGGCGCGGCATTGCTCGGGCGCTTGCCATGGCTGCTGTGTTCGGACATGTGTTGCTCGCAGTCCCTGAGCGATCTCTTGCATTCCTTGCGGGGGGGGGGGGGGAGGATCGGGAGTGAGAGCATGAGAGAAAGGGTTAAAGGGAAGGGAAGGCTGCTGCGCGCATGGCAAGCGACTTCCTCTCCGAGACAGGAAGGCGATCCTGGAAACTTGGATAATCACTGTTAGCGCTAATGGAATCACTGTCGAGCCTCTTTATCGGTGTCAAGCACTGAAGTTATAGTGTTTACAGTTCGTAATAATTGTCAACAAAACAATAGGATTATTAATGACCTGTAACTATCATCAAGAAAATTTCTAAAGTAATCAAACAGTCGTGCGGAGCAGCCAACAAACTTGGCAAAAGCAAAAAAAAAAAAAAAAAAAGAAAATAAATAAAGTTAGCAGTAAGTTAGTTTAAAAGTTATCAGCTAATCCCTTAGATCGCCAACAAACTCATTATGATGAAACATTCCTCGGGAGGAGGCGAGCAGAACTATAAAAACGGAATTCTAAAAAGGCCTGTAAACACTCGAGACCTAGTAGCAGAACGTGATAAAAAGCCATTGTGAACCCGGGGAAATTAGCCAGCGCAAGTCCTGTAAACCCGGTGAAATTAGCCACCTTAAGTCTCGCCTGATATTATCAACGAGCCGCCCGGAATCGCCGCCGGCCTCGCTAATATTACCTGCAAAACGCCGCTGCCTAATTACTAGCAGACCCGAAGAAATTAGCTGGAAATCCTCGAGGATTACCTGAATCTCGTACCTTGGAGGCCTGAGGCGTGAGCTGGAGGTGGACGGGTAAGGCTAGAAGTGGAGGTCGAGGAGGTGGGGCTGGGGGGCGGACTAGCGTTCGGCGCGGGGGCTAACAGGGCGGGAAAAGGTAGTATATTTGTGGTTCCAAGCTGCTCATGCTCTATGGGATAAACGCTTTCTTCACATGTATTTGTTGGCCGAGACATCCCTCGTGTACTTCGATTCCTAACCCTTGCATTCCTGACAGGTTTCTGCAGTAAAGCAATGAGCAAATGCAAGCCGTATATTTCACTTCTTGTATTTAGCGTCTGACTGCGAAGAGTAGTAGATCGTCGATAATAATCCTCCGAGAAGCAAAAGGCGCAGCAAGCAAGCATTTAAGTACACGTGTACCCAGAGCTGCTCGAGACCCCCCCCCCCTACCACTCGCCGCCTCGCTTCCCCCGGCCAAGTCCCCCGAGGAGAAAAGATTAGGGGGGGGAGGGGGGGCGTAGAAGAGTTAATGTAGACAAGGGCAAAATGTGGTTTCTATTCTTGTTGTTTTCTTTACGGCCTGTGCTGTCTGTGTTTAGTAGTTGTTGGTCGCAAGGTGTCGGTAAGTGGCTATAGTTTAGCCGTGTAAGTGTAGTTCGGGTTACTGGTTGGCAAAACGAATGCGTTTGAACCTGTGGGAGGAACCGGGGGAGAGGAGGGGGAGCGGCAGTCACCGGTGCTTACAGCGAGGGTCTTGGGGCATCCTCGCCTAACTTCGGAGATTGCGATATTCAGTACTTAATCTTATGCTACTTTGGGCGTAACACAGCGAAACCAAATGTTGCACGCACCGGAGACAATATGCTTCCATCAACCATTGCAGACAGCAGGGAAAGGGAAAACTTTTTGAAAGAAACTCGACTTATGCTATTGTGACTGAGAGGGAACGCGCTTCCGTAGCTGCTTCCAACAGCGAGAGCCTGAAAATGCAAGCAAAACGTCAAAGGCACTTTCGAGGATCGGGAAGTTTCACCGGCTTCTCGCGGCTAAAATTATTGGGTCTCGGGGAAAGACTAGGAGGAGGAGGAGAAAAAAAGATAAGTAATAGAAGTAAAAGGAGGAGGAGGAGAAAAAGAATAGTCACAAGAAGGAAAAAAAGAAGGATTAGGAGGAAGGCGAGAAAGGGAAGGAGGAGAAGGGTTGGGGGAGAAAGTGGATGTAGATGTGGAGGAGGAGGAGAAGAGGGGGATGTGGAGGTGGAGGGAAGGGGGAGGAGGAGGATGAAGAAAAATGACAATAATGATAATAATGATAATGATAATAGTAATGATAATTATAGTAAGGATGATAATAATAATGATAATGATGGTAATGCGAAGAAAAAGAATAGAATAAAAGACGGGGAAAGGAAGGCGAAAAAAGACAAAGGAGGGAGGAGGTGAAACGGGAAGGTGAAGACGTGGAAGGAACGGCTTCAGTTGGATTTTATTTGGAAGTAATGAAAATGCCTTCATTAGAAGGACAATTAAAGGTAAGTCGCATCGATTTCTCCGTAGGCGAGAAACAAGGAAAGGAAGAGACGAAATAGTCCTCAGGAGAGCGACATAGAGAAGCAGAGGACGAAAATAAAAGAGAAAGAGGAAAGGGGCAATGATAACTTGTTCAGCTTAAGCCCATTAAATGGGATTTGGGAAGTGGCGTCGGGGTTCAGAGTTAGTTGTCTCAAGGGGCGCTGAAAGATGCTGTTAAGTGGTACAGAGAAGCTGGCAGGGCTTGACAAGGCGTCGACGGAGTGTCAGAGATCTTTGTGGCAGCGCAGGGTATTCTAGCAAAGCTGACAGGGTGGTGGAGGGCGCCGCTTGAGTGGCTTGAAGGGGCTGGCAGAGTGTGCCCGGCAACAGTGGTGTGGGCATGAGGGGCGGAGGGCGCGAGGTATGGCCGCGCGGAAGTCGCTTCTTACGCTGGTTATTGTCACTGTTATTGATACTGATGCTGCTGCTGCTGATGTGGCTGCTCCTGCAGCTCCAGCTACACGTACTAATCTTCGGCTTCATTCTCCCCCTCGCCTTCTCCTCTTCTTACGACTGCTGCAGCTGTTGCTACTACTACTATTGCTATTACTATTGTTATTGCTACTGCTACTACAACAACTACTGCTACCGCTTCAAGCCTTATCCTGATCTCCACTATTATCGGCATTATTCATCCCTGTTCCTCTTTCTTCGCCTTCCCCGCCTCCTTCTTTCCTCGCGCAGTCCCCTCGTCCAGCATACTTTAGAGAGGTCGAAAGTAGACATTAAAGAGGGTTGACAGACAGCGGCGGAGGCAGGGAGGCAGGGGCACAAGGCGAGGCAGGTCCAGCTCGTGCCACAGTGCCACGTGAGGGTGTCAGACTTGCCACATCAGGGTGCCAGCGGGAAAGGCGAGGTAGAAATAGATGTCGATAATCTGGGGTCTATTTTTCGGCGACCAGGAAATAGATATCATCCCAGTGTGTTTGTTCGTATTTCGCCTATTTTCTTTTCTCCTTTTTCCCCCGTCTTTTTTTCTTTGTTTACACATACTTCGCCCCGAGGGGAAGAATTGTTGGCATGGGCCCTTGGCAAAGCGTCCCATTGATTTGGACGGCGCCCGCGGCCCTGGTGCCTCCCTGTCTACCTGGGCCTCTTGAGTAACTGGCGGCCGCTTTGTTACCGGGTCTGCGCGAGGCCAAGGGAGGCCAGTTCTGCATCTGTTTAAGTTCTTTTTTGAAAAAAAGATTCGCGTGTGCTTTGTTTGAGGGTGGGTGTGAGGGAAAGAAAGAAAGAAGGTGAGAGGAAGGGAGCGGAAGGAAGAGAAGAAAGGAGAGAGAGGATGTTGAGGATGACGAGAAAGAAGGAGTAAGAATACCGAGTAAGAAGAAGGGGGTTAGAAGTTCAAGCTTTCCCCCTTCTAAGGAATTGAAAATGAAATGGGAGTCATATATTTTTAAGGAAAAAAGGTAAAAAGTAAAAGAGTACGGGAGTGTGAGATCAGATCTCCCCCCGGCCGCCCCCTCCCCCTCCCCCTCCGTCGTGTCTCATATTCCCCGGGTTCGAGAGGTTGGAGTACTTGCGGCGTGAGCGGAGTGTCGTCATCTCCGTGCTGTTACCGCGCGAATGATCCGACATGAGACTGAATCCGTCCTGGCGTTTCTCTCGCTCTCTCTCGCGCCTTTGCGCCCTACGCACACGCGAGTGCACGCGTACTTAATCTTTCTGTCTTCTCTCTCTTCTCACTGTTTCTTTCTCTTGTCTTCTCTTTCTCTTTCTGATTCTCCCCCACTGCCTCCCTCCCTCCTTCCTCCTCTCCCTCTCTCCCTCCGTCTCCCCTCCCTCTTTCACCCCTTTCCTCTCCCTCCCTCTCAACTCCTACTCTATACATTTTAACTTCATTTCCTTCTCCTTTATATTTGTTCACATCTTTTACCTTTTTCTCTTTCTTTCTTTTCTTTTCGTCCCGCCCTGGCTTCCCTGCCTCCTCCCCTCGCCGTCCGCCGTATCCCTTCTCGCCTCCGCTCTCTCCTCGCGAGGAGTCGAGAGCCTCCACCTGTAATCTTGCTTTACGAGGCGCGGCCGTTGGGGAGGAGGGCTTCATGGTCCATTTTCGGGAGGCGGGTTACAAAAAGGTTTTGGGGACTGTTTTTTGTTGCATGTTTTGTCTTTTTCGTTAGTTTCGGTTGGTTGGTTTTGTGGTGGTCGGTGGTTATTACTCGTGTTGCTTTTTCTCTCTCTTTTTTTTTGTTTGATTTGAAAAAAAGTATGGAGGTTGGCAGTATTTTAAACCTTTTTATTCAGTTACGTTTGTGGCTGCCTGCGTATGTACCCATGGCACTAGTTAAAAGCACGCGAGAGAGATTAAGCGTGCTCGTTCATTTTCAGTTTCATAGTGTGTGTGAAGTGTGGAGCGCAAGAGCCAAGTCAATACATCGTTCGACCTCTTATTAGTTTATTTTTTATTGTCTGCAAATAATTTTGGTTGTTTTAATGAGCTGTGTAATAGGAAAGAGAGCCCCGAGGCGGTATGGGCATTGGGAATCCACTATATTGACCGAATGCAAGATTTAGGAGCTTTTGTTTGTCCTGTGTGCAACATCTCTGTCGCAACTGAAATGTCAGGATATATGTTAACCTTG
>NC_091579.1:760617-768117 GCF_042767895.1 Penaeus vannamei | reverse complement strand
GAGAGAGGGTGAGGCGAGAGGCGGAGGGGAGAGAGGGTGAGGCGAGAGGCGGAGGGGAGAGAGGGTTTGGCGGAGGAGGGAAAGGGAGAGGCGAGAGGCGGAGGAGGGAAAGGGAGAGGCGAGAGGCGGAGGAGGGAAAGGGAGAGGCGAGAGGCGGAGGAGGGAAAGGGAGAGGCGAGAGGCGGAGGAGGGAAAGGGAGAGGCGAGAGGCGGAGGAGGGAAAGGGAGAGGCGAGAGGCGAAAGGGTGAGGCGAGAGGCGGAGGGGAGAGAGGGTGAGGCGAGGGGAGAGAGGGTGAGGCGAGAGGCGGAGGGGAGAGAGGGTGAGGCGAGGGGAGAGAGGGTGAGGCGAGAGGCGGAGGGGAGAGAGGGTGAGGCGAGGGGAGAAAGGGTGAGGCGAGAGGCGGAGGGGAGAGAGGGTGAGGCGAGAGGCGGAGGGGAGAGAGGGTGAGGCGAGAGGCGGAGGGGAGAGAGGGTGAGGCGAGGGGAGAAAGGGTGAGGCGAGAGGCGGAGGGGAGAGAGGGTGAGGCGAGGGGAGAGAGGGTGAGGCGAGAGGCGGAGGGGAGAGAGGGTGAGGCGAGGGGAGAGAGGGTGAGGCGAGAGGCGGAGGGGAGAGAGGGTGAGGCGAGGGGAGAGAGGGTGAGGCGAGAGGCGGAGGGGAGAGAGGGTGAGGCGAGGGGAGAAAGGGGGGGGCGGGAGGCGGAGGGGAGAGAGGGTGGGGGGGGAGGCGGAGGGGAGAGAGGGGGAGGTGAGGGGAGAGAGGGGGAGGCGAGAGGCGGAGGGGAGAGAGGGTGAGGCGAGAGGCGGAGGGGAGAGAGGGTGAGGCGAGGGGAGAGAGGGTGAGGCGAGAGGCGGAGGGGAGAGAGGGTGAGGCGAGGGGAGAGAGGGTGAGGCGAGAGGCGGAGGGGAGAGAGGGTGAGGCGAGGGGAGAAAGGGTGAGGCGAGAGGCGGAGGGGAGAGAGGGTGAGGCGAGAGGCGGAGGGGAGAGGGTGAGGCGAGGGGAGAGAGGGTGAGGCGAGAGGCGGAGGGGAGAGAGGGTGAGGCGAGAGGCGGAGGGGAGAGAGGGTGAGGCGAGGGGAGAGAGGGTGAGGCGAGAGGCGGAGGGGAGAGAGGGTGAGGCGAGGGGAGAAAGGGTGAGGCGAGAGGCGGAGGGGAGAGAGGGTGAGGCGAGAGGCGGAGGGGAGAGAGGGTGAGGCGAGAGGCGGAGGGGAGAGAGGGTGAGGCGAGGGGAGAAGGGGTGAGGCGAGAGGCGGAGGGGAGAGAGGGTGAGGCGAGGGGAGAAAGGGTGAGGCGAGAGGCGGAGGGGAGAGAAGGTGAGGCGAGGGGAGAGAGGGTGAGGCGAGGGGAGAAAGGGTGAGGCGAGAGGCGGAGGGAGAGAGGGTGAGGCGAGAGGCGGAGGGGAGAGAGGGTGAGGCGAGGGGAGAGAGGGTGAGGCGAGAGGCGGAGGGGAGAGAGGGTGAGGCGAGAGGCGGAGGGGAGAGAGGGTGAGGCGAGGGGAGAAAGGGTGAGGCGAGAGGCGGAGGGGAGAGAGGGTGAGGCGAGGGAGAAAGGGTGAGGCGAGAGGCGGAGGGGAGAGAGTGTGATGCGAGGGGAGAAAGGGTGAGGCGAGAGGCGGAGGGGAGAAAGGGTGAGGCGAGGGGAGAGAGGGTGAGGCGAGAGGCGGAGGGGAGAGAGGGTGAGGCGAGAGGCGGAGGGGAGAGAGGGTGAGGCGAGGGGAGAAAGGGTGAGGCGAGAGGCGGAGGGGAGAGAGGGTGAGGCGAGAGGCGGAGGGGAGAGAGGGTGAGGCGAGAGGCGGAGGGGAGAGAGGGTGAGGCGAGAGGCGGAGGGGAGAGAGGGTGAGGCGAGAGGCGGAGGGGAGAGAGGGTGAGGCGGAGGGGAGAAGGGTGAGGCGAGAGGCGGAGGGGAGAGAGGGTGAGGCGAGAGGCGGAGGGGAGAGAGGGTGAGGCGAGAGGCGGAGGGAGAGAGAGGGTGAGGCGAGAGGCGGAGGGGAGAGAGGGTGAGGCGAGAGGCGGAGGGGAGAGAGGGTGAGGCGAGAGGCGGAGGGGAGAGAGGGTGAGGCGAGAGGCGGAGGGGAGAGAGGGTGAGGCGAGAGGCGGAGGGGAGAGAGGGTGAGGCGAGGGGAGAAAGGGTGAGGCGAGAGGCGGAGGGGAGAGAGGGTGAGGCGAGGGGAGAGAGGGTGAGGCGAGAGGCGGAGGGGAGAGAGGGTGAGGCGAGGGGAGAGAGGGTGAGGCGAGAGGCGGAGGGGAGAGAGGGTGAGGCGAGGGGAGAGAGGGTGAGGCGAGAGGCGGAGGGGAGAGAGGGTGAGGCGAGGGGAGAAAGGGTGAGGCGAGAGACGGAGGGGAGAGAGGGTGAGGCGAGAGGCGGAGGGGAGAGAGGGTGAGGCGAGGGGAGAGAGGGTGAGGCGAGAGGCGGAGGGGAGAGAGGGTGAGGCGAGAGGCGGAGGGGAGAGAGGGTGAGGCGAGGGGAGAGAGGGTGAGGCGAGAGGCGGAGGGGAGAGAGGGTGAGGCGAGGGGAGAAAGGGTGAGGCGAGAGGCGGAGGGGAGAGAGGGTGAGGCGAGAGGCGGAGGGGAGAGAGGGTGAGGCGAGAGGCGGAGGGGAGAGAGGGTGAGGCGAGGGGAGAAGGGGTGAGGCGAGAGGCGGAGGGGAGAGAGGGTGAGGCGAGGGGAGAAAGGGTGAGGCGAGAGGCGGAGGGGAGAGAAGGTGAGGCGAGGGGAGAGAGGGTGAGGCGAGAGGCGGAGGGGAGAGAGGGTGAGGCGAGGGGAGAAAGGGTGAGGCGAGAGGCGGAGGGGAGAGAGGGTGAGGCGAGAGGCGGAGGGGAGAGAGGGTGAGGCGAGGGGAGAGAGGGTGAGGCGAGAGGCGGAGGGGAGAGAGGGTGAGGCGAGAGGCGGAGGGGAGAGAGGGTGAGGCGAGGGGAGAAAGGGTGAGGCGAGAGGCGGAGGGGAGAGAGGGTGAGGCGAGGGGAGAAAGGGTGAGGCGAGAGGCGGAGGGGAGAGAGTGTGATGCGAGGGGAGAAAGGGTGAGGCGAGAGGCGGAGGGGAGAAAGGGTGAGGCGAGGGGAGAGAGGGTGAGGCGAGAGGCGGAGGGGAGAGAGGGTGAGGCGAGAGGCGGAGGGGAGAGAGGGTGAGGCGAGGGGAGAAAGGGTGAGGCGAGAGGCGGAGGGGAGAGAGGGTGAGGCGAGGGGAGAAAGGGTGAGGCGAGAGGCGGAGGGAGAGAGGGTGATGCGAGGGGAGAAAGGGTGAGGCGAGAGGCGGAGGGGAGAAAGGGTGAGGCGAGGGGAGAGAGGGTGAGGCGAGAGGCGGAGGGGAGAGAGGGTGAGGCGAGAGGCGGAGGGGAGAAAGGGTGAGGCGAGGGGAGAGAGGGTGAGGCGAGAGGCGGAGGGGAGAGAGGGTGAGGCGAGAGGCGGAGGGGAGAGAGGGTGAGGCGAGAGGCGGAGGGGAGAGAGGGTGAGGCGAGGGAGAGGGACGGAGGCGCTGGTGGATCTTCGTTTGTTTTTCGTTCCTGTATTTCTTGTTTTACCCCGTTTATTTATATTTGTTCTTTTATTCGTTCGTATATTTCCTGATGTATGACTCGTATTTATCTTATATATTCTTATTTGTTCTTTTATTCGTTCGTATATTTCGTGATGTTTCACTGTCTTGTCTATTGCATAATTTTTTTTCGTTCTTATATTATGTTTGACTTTCATGTCTATCACAATTTTTTTTTTAATTCCTTAGTATAGGTCGTGGTTTGACTGTCTTGTCTATCACATTTGTTTGTTTTTGTTTATTTGTTTTTTTGTTTGAATGATTTTTTTGTACTTTTTTATTCTTTTATTCGTATATTTCGTGAAGTTTGACAACCTCGCCCATTTCACTCGTTTTCGCCGTCGTCACCCTCAGGAGAGGATCCGGCGACCTGCCTTTGCTGAGTCCCGCCTCGTCCTTGGCCTCAGCGACTCAGGAAAGAGACAGCCCGGCCGAGGGTGATGAGAAGGCGGGTTATTCATGGGATTATTCATGGCATTTTGGATTTTTATCGCGAGTCAGTGTTCATCGTCTCAAGGCATGAATAAGAGAATTTGCATGGAGGAGTGAGGCACGGGGAGGGGGGAGGGAGGAGGGAGGAGGGAGGAGGGAGGAGAGGGGAAGGGGGAGGGGGAAGGGGGAAGGGGGAGGGAGGTGGAAGAATGAGAAAGGTGGGAAGGGTGAGATAAGGAGGGAGTAGGAAGAGGTGGGAAGAAGGAAGGATAGAAGAATGAGAAGGGTAGGACGGAAGGAGGAAAGAGGGGGAAGGAGAAGGAAGGATATAGGAAAGTGGAAAGATGAAGGAGGAAGAGGTGGCGGAAGAGAAGGAAGGAGGGACGGGGAAGTGGCAGAGGAAGGAGGGAGGAAGCAAGGGAGGAAACCTCGGAATAGCGAGAAGGGGACAAGGGGGGAAGAAGGAAGGGGGGGGGGGCTGAGCGCGATTCGAGGGCGATCGGGAGCCGAGGATATAGTATCGTCATTTCCGGGTGATCCGAGAGTCAATATTTACAGCGCACTCGAACAGCATCCCATCCCCCCCCCCCTCCCTCTCCCCCGTACCACGCTGGTCAACATTATCACCACGGGACGACCCCTCCTCCCCTCCTCTGCCCACCCCCCTCTCCCCAGTATCTCGCTGGTCAACATTATCACCACGACCACAGGACGACCCATCCACCCCCTCCTCCCTCCCTCCCCATCCCCTCTCCTTCTTCCTTTCCTTTTCCCAGTCTAACTTGAACGTTTTTATTCATCTGCTTTATTCTATTTATTTTTAGATTATTTTCTCCTCCTCGCAAGTCAAATCTCCCCTCCTCCTCCTCCTCTCCCCTTTTTCCAACATTTTTCCTCCTTCTCTCCCTCGCCTTCGCACGTGCCCCATTTACCCTCCGTTCGTGGTGAGCTCGAGCCTCGAAGGAGAAAGGGGAGGGGGGGGGGATTGCGGCGGAGGTGGAGACGGGGGGGGGGTCAAGTGGAGTGCGAGGTGGGTGAGCAGCAGGAGTAGTCTCGGGCTTCTGTGTCACTTGGATGAGGATGGATTATGTAAGGGAACTTGGGAGGACGGGGAGAGAGAGAGAGAGAGAGAGAGAGAGAGAGAGAGAGAGAGAGAGAGAGAGAGAGAGAGAGAGAGGAGGGAGGGAGAGGGAGAGGGAGAGAGGGGTAGGGGAAGGAGGGAAAGGAAGAGAGAGGGGGGGAGGAGGGAGAGGGAGAGAGAGGGGGGGAGGAGGGAGAGGGAGAGGAGGGAGAGAGGGGGAGGAGGGAGAGGGAGAGAGAGAGGGGGGAAGGAGAGAGAGACAGACAGACAGACAGACAGAGAAAAAACGACAAAGAGAAAGAGAAGGAGAGTGGAAAGTAGTTTAGCGCCCGCAAACCAGATTACAAACAGAGCCGCTTAGAAGGATGAAGCTATTAGTGATACCATAAGTTTTGATAAGTTAAAGTAAAACCAAGTTGCTGAGTCTTAAGGGGGGGGGGGGGTGAAGTGGAGTTAGTGGGTGGGGAGGGGAAGATCAGGAGAGGGTGAGAGGGGAAGAGAGGAGAAAAAAGGACGGCGGATAGGGGCGAAGAGGAGAGAAGAAGAAGAGGGGAAGGTGGAGAATAGGAGTAGGCGGGGAGGGGTGGAGGAGAAGAAAGGCGAAGGGGGAGGGGGGAAAGGAAGATATGGTGGGAAGGGGGGGGGAGGAGAAGAGGGGAGAGGCGCCAGGCAGTGGAGGAGGAGTAGAAAGAAGAGGGGAGAGAAGAGAGGAGGGGAGAAGGGGAAATGGTTGTGAGGAGGGGAGGAGAAGTAGAGTGGGAAAGCAGGGAGTAGACGGAGGAGTGATGACGAGGGAAGGAAAAGAGGAAGAAGCGGTGGGGAGGAGAAAGGAAGACGGATGGGAGGGGAGGGAGAAGAGGAAGGGGGGGCGTTGAGAGGAGGGGGCGGCCGCCGCGGAGACCCGGTCCAATCCCGGTAAAAGCAATTATTCCCCGGAGGCGCTTGTGGGCATGTGCGCGGGCGCGGGCGGGCTTGTGGCAGAGGGCGAAGGGCAAAGAGACAGCGAGGGACAAAGGGGGAAAAAGGGAAATTACGGAGGAAGAAAGGGGCAAGTACATGACGCACTTACTCACCCTGGTTCGAGCCCAAGCGGGTCGTGTGCGCCCTGCAGGGGTGGGGGGGGAGGAGGGGCGCACGCGATGGAGGGGAGAAGAAGAGGGAGGGGGAGAAATAGGGAGGGAAACAAAGACAAAGAGAGAAAAGAGGAGAGGAATAGAATTGGATTGGTAGGGAAAGTAGAAGAGGGAGGGAGGGAGAAATAGGGAGAAGGAAGGATATAAGGAAAGAAGTGATCGGGAGAGAGAGAGAGAGAGAGAGAGAGAGAGAGAGAGAGAGAGAGAGAGAGAGAGAGAGAGAGAGAGAGAAGGGAGGAGAGTCACGGGACACAATGCACCCAGAGAAATCGGAAGCGAGTATATATAGAGAGAAAGGCGCGCGCGTGAGCCTGGAATGTTCGCAGGTAATGAGGCCATCAGGAGGAGGAGGGCGGGGCCGGCGGACGGGTTGGAGGCGCGGTTCTTGCTACTGTGTATATGTGTTTTTAAAAGCCTTTCCTCTCTTCAATGGCGCGTTTTGATGCCTTAAGGGCGTCATTCGTGACTCCCTTCAGATCCTCATCAAGACGCCGTAAGCCCTTGAGAATATTTTTAGAGGGTGTAGCTATTACCATTACGTTTTCTTTCTTTCTTTTGTGATCGGTTGAATTATTTTGAATGAGTTCGATTTTTTTTCTTTTCTTTTCTTTTTCTTTTTCTTTTGCTTTTGTCGGTCCCCTCCGGGGGAAGTCGACGTACTTCGTATTGCAGGCATTAGTCTCTGGCCTTTTGAAACGGTTACTTTTTCAAACAACTCAATGAGCAGTAAAACATCAGCCCTACTTGTTAGCGCGTTCCAACATGGGCGACATTTTTTTGCCTCATTTTAAAAATTTTATAGCATTCCTGGCAAATTATTCTTCTTGTATACGTTCCTTTCGCACAGGAAAATGCACTTTGACTTCTTTTTTATTCTTCTTTTGTATTCATTTGATGAATCTTTGCTCAGGAGTTCAGTCTCCCTGAAAGCACGCAAGCAAAGGCAGGCATTGTGGCACTGGTTCAGGGTTCTTTGGCAGAGAATCTTGCGTAAGTATCTCTCGTTTCGTTCCTCGCCTGACGTGCGCCTCGTCGTCGTGGCTGCAATTATGTGTAAACGCTTTGCAGGTTTCTTCTGCGCTGCTGGCCGAGTGAGCGCCCCCCGGACTTCAAAGGCGGTGTCCTGTTACTCGAAATGAACAAAGCAACTCGAGAACTGTCCGTGCATCATTTTCTAGATTGCAGCGGCCGTCCAAATAATCAATTAACCTGTAGACAGCACCTGGTCACGCGCGTCGCTCGTGGCATCCGAGCCGTAAGCCATAGGGGGAGCAGCGTCATGCTGGCTTCGAGCCTGGCTTCGAGCCGGCTTTGGGCGGGGGCCAG
>NC_091579.1:745617-755617 GCF_042767895.1 Penaeus vannamei | reverse complement strand
TGGAGAACAAGGATAATAACGACACCGATATAAAAATGGCAGAGAGACAAAGTAAATAATAAAAGCCAGCAGAGAGGAATAATGGGGAGAGAAGAACGACCTTCATCCACATCCCCCCCCCCTCTCTCTCTCTCTCTCTCTCTCTCTCTCTCTCTCTCTCTCTCTCTCTCTCTCTCTCTCTCTCTCTCTCTCTCTCTCTCTCTCTCTCTCTCTCTCCCCCCCCCCTCCCTCCCCAATGCAATTCCGAAATGTTCCGCTGGGTATGCTCTTTTCTCGATTATCTCTCTTTTCAATTTTCCTCTTCCTCCTCGTTGCTGGAACTTCTGTTATTATTGTGTTCATATTATTATTAGTAGTAATAGTTGTTGTTTTGCTGTAGTAGTTGTTGTCGTTGTTGTTGGTGTTGTTGTTGTGTACTACAATGCCCTTCTGTTCAATTCTGCAACACTGCCCTCCGCTCCATAAAGAGTATGACAAGTCTCGTGCAGCTTCACACGGCCCGTTGCATAGCGTTTGCGGGCAGGAGGAGGAGCACCTCATGCCAAGCAGCTACGCCGTCTCTCAAATGCAGCAGTTTATCATAATGAACTACGCTGATTTACTCTCCTCTTCTTCCTCCTCTTTTTTCTCGTCCTCCTTCTTATCTTTCTTTTGTTTCTTCTTTTCTTTCCTTTTCGAACAACTAATGGTTTTGGCTTTGACTCCATTTTATTCATAGCTTTTAGAAAGACTGGAGGGATTTAAGCGTATGATTTAAGCCATTTGAAGGAAAAAACAACTCTGGAAATGAAAATAAAGCAATTCCATCCAGTGCATGCCTTGAAAAAACGACTGTTCCATTTTGTTCATTATAAAGGTTCAAAAGTCGGATTAAAAAAAGAAATACAGTATTCGGCTCTATTGCAGCCCATTAGCACAAACCCGGTCAAATGGTATTTCATCGCAGGTTTCACATTCGGATATCCATTTTTGCGGCGCAGTTGCGGAGCTCTTGAAAATAGCCCGCGGGAAGGGAACGGCGAGGGGGAAGGGAACGGCGAGGGGGAGGGGAACGGCGAGGGAGAAGGGAACGCCGAGGGAGAAGGGAACGCCGAGGGGGAAGGGAACGGCGAGGGAGAAGGGAACGCCGAGGGAGAAGGGAACGCCGAGGGAGAAGGGAACGCCGAGGGGGAAGGGAACGGCGAGTGGGAGGGGAACGCCGAGGGGGAAGGGAACGGCGAGGGAGAAGGGAACGCCGAGGGGGAAGGGAACGCCGAGGGGGAACGCCCGGGGAACGGGGAACATTTCCGTCTAATGGTGAGCGTTTTTTCTCTTTCTTTTAACTGTTAATCGTATCTTTTAGCTTTGTTATTGCTGCTTGTGCTGACGAAGGGAGGGAGAAAGGGGGGTGTCTGGGGACGTGGGACTGGAGAGGGAGAGGAGAAAGGGCAGGGCGTTAGAGAAAAAAGGAGAGGGAGATATGGAGAGAGACAGAAACGGGAGAAAAGGAAAAGGAGAGAGAGGAGGGAGATAGCGAGGGATAGAGGCGGGACAAGGTACCTGGAAAGAATGGATGGAGGAAGGGAGAGAGGGAGGGAGTGGAGGGCACGGGCGCAGGAGGTGGGTGAGGGAGGGAGAGGATCACTGCGAAGGGAAGTGGAGCGGAAACCACGTCTGTCGGTGTCAGCCATGCCTTGGGGAGGATCGGGAGGGGGAGGGGGCGTCGCTCGGTCGACGGGAAAGAGGGGGTCTCTGAAGGGAAGGAGAAGAAGAAGAAGAAGGGGAAGAAGCAAAATAATGATTTAAGAAAAGGAGGAAAGATAAAATAAAACGATAAGGATCACGGGCGCGACGGGGGCGCGGGCGGAGAAGCAGCCGTGAATGAAGACGCTCGTGTGGCGTGTCGGGGCGGGGAGGGAGAGGGAGATGCGAAGGGCGGGAGTGGAGGGCGATGCAGGCGCTGATGAGGACCAGCTGCGCCAGGATTCGGGAGGAACCAGTTATCGGCGGAACGATCCGGGCTGGGGGGGGGGGGGGGTCGTGTCGTCGCCGTTGTTCCGATTTTTCTTGTGTTCTGATTTTTTTCTCTCTCCCAGCTTCCGCTCCTCTGCTCCTTTTCCCTTCTTCCAATCGCATTTCCCGCGCCCCTTTTCCACCTCCTCCCCCTCTGCTACCCACCTCGTCGTCTTCCTCTTCCTCCTTCTCCTCCTCCTCCTCCTTCGCTTACTCTTCTTTTCCTCCTCCTCCTCTTCCTCTTCCACATCCTCCTCCTTCCCTTACCCTTCTTTTCCTCCTCCTCCTTCCCTTACCCTTTTTTCCTCCTCCTCCTCCCAGGTGATCTAATCTGGCCCGGCGGCCGCGTAAGGAAGGCCAAGAGCAGGTCGTAAGGCCGGACGCGAAGCCATAGCGAGGAAAGGAGAGATGAGGCGTCCTTCCGGTCGCTCGTCATCCCTTTGATATTTACACAAAAACACCGTCGCCGTATTGCACGAAGTACTGGAGACGGAGACGGAGGAAAGGGGAAGGGGGAGGGAGAGGCGCTAGAGAGAGAGAAGGCGGGAGAAAGAATGAGAGAGAGAGAGAGGGAAGGGGGCAGGGAGGGAGAAAGAATGAGAGAGAGAGAGGGAAGGGGGCAGGGAGGGAGGGAGAGCGAGAAAGAGAGGGAGGGAGGGAGAAAGAATGAGAGAGAGAGGGAAGGGGGCAGGGAGGGAGGGAGAGCGAGAAAGAGAGGGAGGGAGGGACGGAGGGGAGGGGAAAGGAGAACGAATGAGAGGAAATAAGGCGAGAGAGAGAGAGAGAGAAATAGAGAGAGAGAGAGAGAGAGAGAGAGAGAGAGAGAGAGAGAGAGAGAGAGAGAGAGAGAGAGAGAGAGAGAGAGAGAGAGAGAGAGAGCGACCAAGAGGGGACGAGAGAGAACGAGCGGGCGAGGGCGTGGGCGTGTGCAGGGCGTCGTGCGGGCGACTGGTGAGGGGGAGGAGTGTGTGATGGATAGCGGGTCACTTCCAATCCAGACTCGTTGGCCTCCCTCCTTTCTTCTTCCTCCCTGCTTCCGTCTGTATTTCTTTGTCTCGGGGATTTTCCCCTTTTGTTCTAGTTGTTGCTTGTATTTTTTTCCGTTTTGTCATTTCACCTTTTGTCTTCGCTTTATTTTTATTTTACAGCTGTTTCTCATATTTCCATCAATGTTTTCTTTACTTATCCCTTTCTTTTTTATGTATTATTATTTTCAGTTTCACTCATGCCATTCTCCTCTCCCCATTCATCCATTTCTCCTGCCCCCCCTTTAGTGTCTCCATATGTTTTTTTGTTACATGCACCACGAATTGAAAACGAACACGAAGAAAGCGCAAATAAATGAGTGACGATTAAAAGGCTTCTCTCTTGTACGGATCCAAATGCGCGATCCGTGTCAAGTAAGGACGTGTTAAACCGATTGATGGAGTTTCCTTTGGCTCCAGCTCTAGGGAGTGGCGGCGGCTCCTCATCCTTATTTACTTGTGTCATTAGAGTCTTCTTTGGAGTCCGCCGCTCTCTTGGTTACGTGTCGCGTAGGGGAAGGTGAAGGAGAAGGTAGGGGGTGGAGGAGGAGGAGGAAGAAGAAGAAGAAGAAGAAGAAGAAGAAGAAGAAGAAGAAGAAGAAGAAGAAGAAGAAGAAGAAGAAGAAGAAGAAGAAGAAGAAGAAGAAGAAGAAGAAGAAGAGGAGGAGGAGGAGGAGGAGGAGGAGGAGGAGGAGGAGAGGGTGGGGAGGAGGAGGAGGAGGTGGGAGGACAAGAGAGGAGGGGAGGCCAGGAGAGGACTGGAAGGAAGTCTGCCGTGACGTCAGGGAGGCGAGGCTGGCGAGTGGTGTTCTTGGCGAGGCCTTGATCTTCAGTGATGTTTGCACGCGAGTCGAGTAAATATCTGGGTACGTTCTCTCCTTCTTCATCTCGGGTAATGGCGGCTGCGCCCGACGCACATGCGAACGCACTCTCGGGCACGCGCATGGAAACAGCTACTTACTTAGGATATTTTGGTTCATAGAACTCATTGTTGTGACGGCCATGTTATGCTTAAAAAAAGGAAATAAGGAAATGCTTGGACGCAGGTGGCCGTCCAGCATCGTGGAATTCCGGATTAGAACTCGCCCCATTGCTTTGTTGAGCCATCTGTTAATAATGCTATTACATCTTGCCAGCGACGTCGGCACCAACAACGTTTCTTCTGACGTTTATTGTCAAGGAATAATTCTTTTCTCTCGCTCCCTTTCATTTCTGGGTTAGTTTTGGCTTGCGGCTGATGTATTGTAGCCAGATGACGTCACTGCAAAGATGTATGTTATGCGCACAACGCCATCGGGACGTAAATACCTGGAGGCTAAATATAAGAGAGGCTTAGAAGTAATTATGAGTTCGGGATCACATGCTGGCTGCGACCACGCATCAGGATATTCATGTTACGGGATTCATGCAGCGCGAATATCGCTGGGATCGATGGTTTCGAAAAGGGCGGGAATCAGAGCGTGGAGAAAGGAAAGAGCCGGAGAGACGGAGCCAGGGAGGACCGCGCTCTCGTTTCTTTTTCACTCATTCCTTCATTCCTTCAGTCATTCTCTTATTTGTTCACTCGAATCATTTTCTCTCTTTCTTGTATAACTTACACTCGGACTCTCACACACACTCACCTTGAATGGTAAATAAGAAAAATGTTCAGCTTTTGTTTTCCGTTCCATTATTTTGTTGAAAACTTTCAGCGAATGCAATTACCGCTGTTTTTGCGTCGTTTAGTGTTATGAATTTTTTACAGCCACGTCGCATATGTTCACGTAGGTAGTCTACGTTAACGATGAGGTGTCACGCGGCCGTATGTTGTGTGATAATTTGCTGATGTCATTATTATCATTACCATCCAGTGAGGGTAATTAATTACTGAATTAATTCGGTGTAATCTACTCCATGGCATTGCTTATGCGGTTATGCTTTCAATTTATCCTTTTTCACATCTTGCTAATATTGTCACAACTTGTATTTTCAGGCAATGCTATGTGTTGGAGGAACGGCTCTTGTTTCCGGGAATTTAGCATATAATGTGATTATTTCGTGTGTGTTTCAGGAGCGGCTGCTGTTGTCGGTGTTACCACAACACGTGGCCATGGAAATGAAGGCCGACATCATCAAACCCGTGGAGAGACAATTCCACAAGATCTACATCCAGCGACACGAGAATGTTAGGTCAGTAAGCTCTTTGTTTTTTGTGTTGATTCATCACTTGTTAACAGCATTTGTTGTGGTAAGAACTTATATTGGGTTTGGCTTTATGCAAAATTCACAGGTACAGGAAGACTACCCCCCCCTCCCCCCTCTACAGGCCATTCGTGAAAGTGTTCCTCACTGAGGACCACAGGAGTCCGTGCTTTTAACGCTGGCCCCCTGCCCCCCTGCCCCCCTGTCCCCCTGCCCCGCCAAGCGACCACTTTCAAACTAACCAAATACTATAATAAAATTGTCGTTGTTTAGAGAAAAAAAAAACGTACGGATTTAAAAAGAGTGGGTCTTAGCTATCACAGCTGTTGAATCCCTTTGTGATAATAAAAAAATCATTCAAGTTAACATTTGGTAAACATGTGATGTTTACAGAGCCCGCGCGCCGGCTTGCTTACACGCCGCCCCTTCCCTGCCTCTCCACTCTAAATATTACACACTTAGGGCTTGAGGTGACAAGTGTCAGGGCTTCAGCCAACTGCTTGATGGGAGGAAAATAAAAAGGGAAACGGAATGCGCTTCCAAGAGGGAGAAGGCAAGGGCAGCGTTTTTCTCTTTCTTTTTAATTTGCGTTGGAGCGAGCGCGGGTGGCAGCGGCCCCGTCGATGGGACCTTGGCTGCCGTGGCGCTGATATCATGCCCGCGGAGGCTTGCGGGGAGGAGTGATTGGCAGGTGGAGGTGTGTGTTTTATATCTATGTATACGCGCGCGCGCATACACATATATAATATATGTAATGTGTGTGTATCTGTGTGTGTATATACGTATATATATATATATATATATATATATATATATATATATATATATATATATATATATATATATGTGTGTGTGTGTGTGTGTGTGTGTGTGTGTGTGTGTGTGTGTGTGTGTGTGTGTGTGTGTGTGTGTGTGTGTGTGTGTGTGTGTGTGTGTGTGTTTATATACACATACATAGACAGACATGTATGAACGGACTGTATGCTCACCCACGCGCGCGCCATTTTATTGCAGTTCCATCCCAAAGTGCTATTGGGGTTTATGGCTTGGAAGGGAGAAAGTAGCGTCGGTTTTGCCCTTTGTGATAAATTCCCGGGACTTTTTCAGTTACATTGTTCTTCTGGACTTTTTGAGTTGGTATTGTTCTTACGGACTTTCGAGTTATATCGTTCTTATTTATGACGTCGCCCCCTGTAGAACTCTGTGCCTCCCCAAAAAAAAGAAAAAAAAAGCAGCCCACTCTGCGTCTCCTCTCGCCGCTTCGCGATGGTTCGGAAGCATGACATCACTAGGGCTATTTTTAGCATCGCTGAAGGAGGACATTTATCGGGACCGCACCGCCAGGGGGGCAGGGAGTCGTTGTTTATTTCTGATGTTTTTTTTTTCCAATGGGGTTGGCTGTTCCCGGCGCACTGGATTGGCGAGACGGATCAAATTCCTTTTTTTGTTAGGGAGGGAGAAGGAGAGGGAGTGGGAGATAGAGAGGAGAAAGAGAGGGAGTGGGAGAAGGAGATATAGAGGAGAGAGAGAGAGAGAAGGAGAGGGAGTGAGAGATAGAGAGGAGAAAGAGAGAGAGAGAAGGAGAGGGAGTGAGAGATAGAGAGGAGAAAGAGAGGGAGTGGGAGATAGAGAGGAGAAAAAGAGAGAGAGAAGGAGAGGGAGTGGGAGATAGAGAGGAGAAAGAGAGAGAAGGAGAGGGAGTGGGAGATAGAGAGGAGGAGAGGGAGTGCGAGATAGAGAGGAGAAAGTGAGAGAGACGGCGAGGGAGAGTGAGGAGAGGAAGGAGGAGAGGATGAGGAAGATAAGGAGAGGGAGGAAGAATAAAGTGAAGAGAGAGAGAGAGAAAGAGAACATTTTCGACGGGCTAATCGTCTGCGTGTGAAAATATTCATATTTATTGCCTGCGCCTGTGTCCCCTCTGGCCCTCCGCCCGCCGTCGGCCCGGGCGGACAGCGCCGCCGGGGTCGCTCGGATTTTGACGCCGACATTGTCGTGTCTCTCGCCCCCTGGGGAGTGCAGGGGTACACACAGACACACACACACACATGTGTGTGTGTGTGTGTGTGTGTGTGTGTGTGTGTGCGTGTGTGCGTGTGCGTGTGCGTGTGCGTGTGCGTGTGCGTGTGCGTATATATATATATATATATATATGTATATATATATATATATATATATATATATATATATTTCTCTCTCTCTCTCTCTCTCTCTTTCTCTCTCACTCACTCGCTCTCTCTCTCTCGCTCTTACTCCCACTCTCACTCTCTCACATTCACTCTCACTCTCTTCCTCTCTCTTTCCCTCTTCCTCTTTCCCTCTCTCTCTCTCCCCCTCTCTCTCTCTCTCTCTCTCTCTCTCTCTCTCTCTCTCTCTCTCTCTCTCTCTCTCTCTCTCTCTCTCTCTCTCTCTCTCTCTCTCTCTCTCTCTCTCTTCTCCTCTCTCTCTCTCTCTCTCTCTCTCTCTCTCTCTCTCTCTCTCTCTTTCTCTCGCTTCTCTCTCTCTCTCTCTCTCCCTTTCTCCCTCTCTTCTCTCTCCTCCTCCCTCCTCTCTTCTCCTTCCTCCCTCTCCCTCTCCTCTCCTCCCTCCCTCTCCTCCCTCCTTCTCCTCTCCCCTCTCTCTCCCTCCTCCTCCTCCCTCTCTCTCTCCCTCCCTCCTTTCTCCTCCCTCTTCTTCCTCCTCTCCTCCTCTCTCTCTTCCTCCTCCTCTCCTCTCCTCTCCTCTCTTCCTCCTCTCTTCTCTTCTCTTCCTCACTCTCTCCTCTCTCTTCCTCCTCCTCTCCTCTCTTCTCTTCCTCTCCTCTCCTCTCTTCTCTTCCTCCTCTCCTCTCCTCTCATCTCCTCTCCTCTCTTCCTCCTCTCTTCTCTTCCTCCTCTCCTCTCCTCTCCTCTCCTCTCTTCTCTTCCTCCTCTCCTCTCATCTCTTCTCCTCTTCTTCCTCTTCTTGATCATCGTTATCGAACGGTATTCCTTCAGGTCGCCGAGAAGGAATGAGAAAATATCCGGAATACAAAGAGCCGGTCGAAGGCGTGGGCGAGATGCCCCGAAGGCGCAGGCGAGGCGGCCTTTTTCATAGATGTTATTCTAGAAGTCGAGGGACCGGCTCAACATTTCGTGGTGGTGATGCGCCATGCATGCAGGGACACCTATAGATGAATTCGGAAATTTCTCTCTCTTTCTCTCTCTCTCTCTCTCTCTCTCTCTCTCTCTCTCTCTCTCTCTCTCTCTCTCTCTCTCTCTCTCTCTCTCTCTCTCTCTCTCTCTCCCTCTCTCCCTCTCCCTCTCTCCCTCCCTCTCTCCCTCTCTCCCTCTCTCCCTCTCTCCCTCCCTCCCTCCCTCCCTCCCTCCTCCCTCTTCCTCCCTCTCCCTCTCTCTCCCTCTCTCTCCCTCCCTCCTTCTCTTTCTCTTTCCATGTCTTTCTTCTTCCCCCTTCTTCTTTCCCCCTACACACCCTCTCTCTCCTTGTAGCGACCAATATCTTTTAAATAAGAGATGTGTCCGCATTTGCGGTTAAGAGTTCGGGACAGGAGATGAAGGCGACGTAGAAAGGTTCTTGAGGGCATTTGGGCCTGGTGATAATGCGTGTATCTATGAGTGTCTCACTTTGGAGTCACGGTTTCTGGTTGTGGTTCCGCGGTGCCCCAAGCGTCGGGTGGGGTGAGTGCCGCGGCTGGAGCCCGAGCGTTTTCCTGGGCAGCTGGCGGGGAGGGCGTCATGTTGGCCCGTCATCCTCGCCTATATCTGCCTGCGTACCTGCTTGATGGGCTCGTGTTTTTATTGGCTCTGGCGCAGGCCATGGGCACGAAAGGTCTCCTTGCCATCATCACAGATCACTGTCAGTTGATAATCCTAGACAAATATATCGTGTTTGTGTTTATGACGTGTTTTTTTTTCCTGTTTTTGTTTTGTTGCTGTCGTGTTTTCTCTGCGGCATCCTTCTCCCTTCTCGTTTGTGCTTTCGGAAACGGAAATGATTTTAAGCTAATGGGAAATCGGTAATTACCTGACATTCTAACGAACTGTTATTTGATGTAGTTATCCTTGGTGCGTAAGGCGCAGCGCGCTAATTGATCTCCAGCAAATCTACGGTTAAGATTTGCCAGCTTTCAGTACGTGTGCCCAAGCCATACGCCTGCCTGTTAGATGAATAGATAAATTACTGTGTGATTGTTATTTTATTTTAAATGATTTAGTATAGATCGTAATAATATTGTAGTTTAAATTTCCAATGTAATACTACTATATAAGG
Organism: Penaeus vannamei; assembly: GCF_042767895.1. Classification (NCBI taxonomy): domain Eukaryota; kingdom Metazoa; phylum Arthropoda; class Malacostraca; order Decapoda; family Penaeidae; genus Penaeus; species Penaeus vannamei. Next base: position 746,174 of record NC_091579.1, on the reverse strand, counting down.
TGTGACCATGCATCAAATGTACCACAGCTTGCCCACGCCTGTGCAGTCAGCCAGGGTGGTAAATAAGGACTAAACTGAACTAAAGCTGCATCATGCAAGCGAACGCGGATACTATATCACAGATTGCCACGTCCGTGCCGCCTTGCGTGAGTTTTAAGAATGGTCTGATGAAATTAATTAGGAATAAAGTGAGCAATTTGTCAATTTACTCGTGAATAGTTGAAGAACGAGGTGGTTGGTCATATGGTGCAGTAGATAATATAACCATGTTATATCTTAAATTTGTAATAGCCTTTCTATTATGATGTTGAGTTCAAATATCAAATATATGAAAGCTGGCTGGTGGCCGTGCAGTTGGTCAGGGTAATTAAAAAATGATTTCCCAATTTAGCTATGGTTATGATTAATGCCTTCGACTAGAATAACCGGCCAGTGACAGCCCAGCCCGTTCACCGTGGCGTGTGCACGACGCCCCAGGACGGCCCCTGCGACAGATCGGTGTCTCCCGCCCCGGACCCCTTCCCTCGCGCGATATAAATATTCCAACAGTTATAAAT
>NC_091579.1:728117-738117 GCF_042767895.1 Penaeus vannamei | reverse complement strand
TATTGAACTAATATATGGGGTGGTAAAGAAAATATAGGAGACTGTAGACTACCACTAAAATTTTTGCCTAAGATAAAGTTTAGAAATTAGATAACAGGAGGTAGAGATTTGATTTTGTTCCAGTTTGCAAAGACTCAAGACAGTGTTTTGATATGACAGTGGTGATACCAGAAAATTAAGTGTGTAAATTTGTCATAGGCTATTTTATCATTAGTATTTAACTATGTGCATTTTTAAATATGACAGTATCATCATTCATGCAAATTCTAATTTACACAGATACACCTAAAACATGCAGCTATACACATTTTCTTATTTTCATGTTTTGTGCATGCCTCTGTTATGAAGCATGTGTGTGTGTTGTCTTTTGTTGTATTTGAATGTAGATAAGTATGAAGGAGATAAGTTATTGCATCGTAGCATTTATTTGTTCTTAGTATTTTAACTATTCTAGGACTTTACTGAATTTTTAGTTGATATATTTATTAATGTTACACTCATTTCTGCATACACACATGCATGCTTGCTTGCATGCACACGCACACACACACACACACACACACACACACACACACACACACACACACACACACACACACACACACACACACACACACACACACACACACACACACACACACACACACACACACACTGCACCACACACACACACACACACACTGCACCACACACACACACACACTGCACCACACACACACACACACACACTGCACCACACACACATACACACACACAGCACACATACACACACACACACACCACACACACACACACACACCACACAGACACACCACACAGACACACCACACACACACACCACACGACACACACCACACCACACCACACCACACCACACACACCACACCACATACGCACACCACACCATACACGCACACCACACCACACAGCATCACACCACACACACAATCTTGGAAGGTAATTGTCATGTAATTTTTTTTTTTTTTTTTTTTTTTTTTTTTTTTTTTTTTTTTTTTCCTTTGGAAGAAAAAATAATGTTACTGTATTTTCTGATTGTTGCTGTAATAAATTGTATTTAGATATAAAGAACAATGCTTCAATAAAGTGTTTGGGCACATAATGATAAGAAAATATCAATATTTTTCTATCATTTTATCTACTAGAGTATTGAGACACTATAAAGAATACTATCCTCCAATGTAGATTTATCAAGGTTGTTTATTTTCATTTGGTGTACTCATTATTCACATACATTAGTTTTTTTCTTAACATATTGCATCAGTCAACTTCATCTAACATCTTGAACAGACATTTAAATGGAACCATTGTCCATATCATGTATTCTTAACTCCTTATCACAAATTTGCACACTTAAGCCCAGGAATTAGGTAAAAATAGCATACATTATTCTAGTGATCGTGACATCCAAAGGATTGAGCTCTATCGTACATACAGGTGATGCATGATAACTTCCTCTTTTCACGTGTTCCTTCATATGATAGTTCATTGTAAATTCTATATTTTTTTAACACCCCAGTAATGTCATGCATAATACTGATTGGAAAATTGCAGCAGATTGAAATGGCATTTGTCTGTTGACTTGTAGTAATACTCTTAAAGGAAAAGGAGTCTGCATGTGCTGGGTAAAGGTTGTATTGCATTAATCTCTAAAAAAACAAAACAAAACAAAAACAGTAAATTGAATTATTTTTTATTGCATTAAGATTAAATTACATTGATTGCTAACAGTTATGATTGACCTGGGATATGGTTACAGCCTGTTCTACTGACATGTGTATCATCAAAATTTTAAACAGTAGGAAAATATAACCTTGTATAGTGTGACCTATTACTAGGTCTTTTAGGGCTGAGAAATGTTCAGTTTTGCTATTTAAGTATATTTTGTTCACAGTTTGATTTGGATAACTAAAAACAGTAGCTTTCAAGTCGTCAGTTTTTTACTGTGAATATTTTAAAGGGAGAGTCATTGCATTGTCTTTTGTTATTCTTTTTGATATACCATTAGTTTTTTTTTACTGATTTATTTCTTTATTCTAATGATTTAATTGGATTGTAGAAATGTGTTGCTACAGGATATGCTCATTTATTACTAAAGGAACCTGAAATGTTGAAGGGACAAGACTGGAGGATATTATACAAGAATTTAAAATATGGTGAAGTCAAACATAGAATAAGGAATTCCTTTAAGACCTACAGAGTTTGGCATGATCATTTATCATTTGTTTTGTCAACTTTGGGCAAATAAGAATATATTTTTGCTTTGGATCAGTTAAAACAGTTACTTTTGGTTCCATTTTAACTCTTAAGATGGATGGGCCAATCTTTTTCTCTAAAAAAATTAATTCTACCACATTCACGTTAACAGTCACAAATTATCTGGACCCAAAGTTCTGTAATAGGTCTGTCTTCGTCATTTGAATACAGTAGTGTTGTGTGGTTGATCCAGACAATGGTTGGTGAATTTTTGTCAGACTGTAGTATGCGATACAGAAATCAGAGATTCCATTGAAAGCTTTTGGCATTCAGGAATGAAAATTGATGTTGGTCACAGTAAGAGGAATCTGAAAATATGATGATGCTAGATAGAGGTTTTGTGAAATCAGTAAAGATATTCTCAAAGCTGCTCTTGGGCAGAGTAAGGCAGGCCCTTTTTACATTATGTAATATTATCTGGACTGAATCTTAGATACCTGAAAATGGTTTGATTAATCATTATAATTATAGTTGTTATTACTGTTAAAATGATATAGATTCCATTTTAGGTGTACTGTCAAAGGCAGTAGACAGTCCACATTAATTGCAAATTTCTTGAAATTATGGTAAACGAACTCAGTGAATGCAATTAAAAGGATCTAAAATAATTCAGGAAAAGGTGAGTATCATATAAATTAGAAATGAATATCAGTTTTATTCATAGTGGTCATATAAAGTAACATATCTACTATGAGAAATGGAGAAACAGATAAAAAAAAATCCTTTGAATGATTATATGATCATAGAATGTAGCATAAAATTTTACAGAGCAGACAAGGTTATTTACCAGCAAAGAAATATTGTTTCAAGAAATGGAGACAAACAAAGTAATAACATAGAAATGGATTAAGCAGTACCTATTTCTCTAGTGCACAATGAAATGTGATCCTTGAAATAAATAGTTTATATAGATTTTTAACTACTGATTTGCTAAAATTAGTGGCAGTACATTATTTTGAGCTTTGTGTCTGGAAAGGAAAGTTGATATTGATATTTGCATAACATCAGTCTTAAGGCCATGTCCTTTAGTAAAAGTTTCATTTCTTTTTGCATCATTCAGTTTGTTTAGGTTTTAGTGACTAAGTGCTGGAGCATAGATTGAGCAATGATCCTTGTTTAGAGATTTAGATGAGGTAGGTAGGACATCCAACAAGGGCAAAGAGTGATTAAGGAGATTTTAAAAGTGGATATCAGATATCAGGATAATGTTTGAGACACTGAGAAAACTAAAATATCTGGGTTTAAACTGATACATTTTTAAACACATGGTATTGTATGTAGTTGTTCAGCCTTGTGGGATTCTAGATAGAACAGATGAACATACAAAAGTATGAATATTATCAAGTAAAAATTGCATGTCATTATGTGAAATAAAGAGATGGTAGAAAAAGACATTTATATAATCTAGTATTATTCTTACCGATAAACATTTCAGATCTGTGGTGGATGCAACAGATGTACAGCTCAATATGAGAGTGGGGATACACACGGGCCGTGTCTTGTGTGGTGTTCTTGGCCTGCGCAAATGGCAGTATGATGTGTGGTCCAATGACGTCACTATTGCCAACATGATGGAATCAACTGGTGAACCAGGGTATGTTTAGTTTCTTTGCTTTTTATGTTTGGTCTTGACAAGTTTTGGGTATATAAATTTTGGGATATCCATTGTCCATTCAAGTATTGATGATATGGATATCCCCTTTATTCAGTATATACAAATTCATTCATATATACTTTTTTTATTGCTGTTTTCAGTAGCCTTTTCAAGTTTTAGTTTATTTGTTTTTTCTATGAATAATTTTCATGATTATATTTGTATGTTACATCAGTAATATGTACATACACATACACATACAAGCACACACGCACACACAAGCACACATACGCACACACAAGCACACACAAGCACACACAAGCACACACACGCACACACACGCACACAAGCACACACACACACACACAAGCATACACACACACAGATACACACACACGCACACACAGATACACACACACACACACACACACACACACACACACACACACACACACACACACACACACACACACACACACACACACACGTACACACACACACGTACACACACACACACACACACACACACACACACACACACACACACACACACACACACACACACACACACACACACACACACACACACACACACACACACATGCATACATATAGATAGAAAGATATAAAGTTTTACTGAATTGTCTTTAAACTTTTCCAGTCGTGTGCAGATAACGCAGGCAACTCTAGAGTGCTTAGGCAATGAATATGAAGTTGAACCTTCAGATGCACAGTCAAGATCCCAGTTTTTACGCGATCGCAACATCACCTCATACTTTATCATCCCACCAGCTCGAAGACGCAAGGTATGAGACATCACTTTCATAAGCAAAGAAGGAAATCTTTTGTTTGTACAACTGAGGTCTGCTTAAGGGTGAAGGAATGATAGTAATGCTTTCATGTATCAGATGTTAGAAGCTATTGTACTGTGTGGTTGCCCCAGTGATTTGATATTTCAGGATTTGGTTTCTTTTATGATTTAGTGGATAGCTTTAAGGTGTGTTTTCTCTTTTGTTTTATTTTATCTTATTTTATTTTTATTGTATAAATCCACATGGAACTATAACCAATCATAAGAATCTGTTCTATTTTGTTATATTATGCTGTTCATTTATTTCTCTGTAATAGAGTTTAAGTATGGGAGATTTGAATCACAGTAAACTCATGACAGTTCTTTTATTTTAAGGTGTAACTAAAACTTTAAAAGAATTAATTCAACATTTAGCCTTTGAATGATGAACTCATTAATAAATGATATGTTCTGTTTTTGTGCTGCTGCATGTAGTATTCACTCCATAGTGATGGATTAGGTACATAATCTGGCAGAGGATAAGCTTCAGTTTCATTCATATTGAAAAGTTGTTCTCAGAAACTCCATATTTCATAATAACAATTTAGAAAGGAGAAAAAACAAAATCTGACTGCAATTGTTAAAGTAGGAGGGAAATAGATCCTACAAAGTGAAGATCCCAATTGAAGGGACTGAACCAGAGATAGAGAAGAGGTAAAGTTTCAGGTTTTTTATTACATCCTGGAGTGTGGAGAAGCACTCAAAGTATGATGGTCAGTTACATTCCAGTTATCTGATATTCAAATAACTGCTTATGCCAATGCATGCTTTGACTATGCATTATCATTGTGGTGTACATAAGTAGTCAGTTTTGTGTTTTTTACTTACTCTTAGCATTTTACATTTTCAGAAGCAAACTAGTACAGAAATTCATTTACAGTACATAACCCCATAAGTCTGAACAGAAAGTACTGTATGTCCATTTACTGAGGGTGTGAATTTTTGTATTTTTTTAGAAGTTATTGAAATTGAAATTGAGATTCAAATCCTTTATTAAGATAGTGAGTTGATTAGATATATGAATTTTGGATACGACTTCCAAAGAAAAAGAAAATAGGACAAGATAAGCCAAGAAAGTTTCCATCATACTGTTTAAAATCACAACAATAGCTACCAATCATATAATCATACCAGCATTGCCTTTCTTTTTTTGAATATTGGATTACAGTACTGTCTAAAGAAGGATTAAAAGCAGAACTCTAGAATCCTTCAAATTTATCTAGCTGTCTGGGAATTGCATGAGAAGAAAGCTGGTAACTGTCCTCTTGTACAGCTAATGTTAGGCAGAAGCTCTCCTCATAGCCAGTTAAATACCTATTATTTGATTTTATTGGTTGATGATTTTTTTATTGTTGATTTGATAAAGAACTATTATTAGTCTTCTAAGAACTGCTGATCTATAATGGATTCCATGTTAGTCAGTTTAAATAATAACTGGAAAGTTTGCAATACACTAATTTCTTTCTTTCATAATTTCCTATTCCTTTGTTATTTTATATTGATTTTCTTTGGCTGTTGTTTTTTTAATACATTTTCCCCTATAAAATTTGCATATTCCCCACTATAAGATCCAAGCTTTCTGGGTTCATAAGTAATAACTTGATGGTGGTTCTCCTGATTCGGACTGGTTTGTATTTGTTTATTTATTCTTTTTTCCTTTCCACTTTACATTTCCTTTTTTCTTACTAATTATTATGATTTTTTGCATGTTTATATTAAACCAAGTCATTATATTTGTGATTTCCAGAACTTTTGCACATCTCGGGGGTCCTATCTGTTTACTTTGCTGAAATTATAATCCTTTTACTATTTTTTGCATTTTTATATTATAGATTTTTGAATTAGTTTTTTAAAACATAATTAGAAAAATATATACAGATCATGCATACAAATTATTAATCATGAAGATATGTATATACATATATATCAAAATTATTCATTGTTTTATAACAATCAGTTTAGGAACTCAAGAGATTTGTAAAAGTCTCTTTTATGTCAAAAGCTTTCTTTTTTTCTGCCTTCATTATTCCTAGAAATGTTGCATTGAGTAAGTTTTATCTTACACATTTCTCCTAATTGTAGACTCTTGTCACTCTGTGTTGTTAGACGTACTATCTTGACTGCTAGACACAGATTATTGTATTCTCCTTGCAGCATGAGAATAGCTTTCTTAAAAGTTAGGTACTTTGCATGCATCTGTTTTCATGTGTGTGTAGTCCTTCTTATAGTAGTGCCTCTTTGTTTAAAGAATATAGATTAATAAGCCTTATGAATAAGTAGAAAGCTGCATGCATCTATTAGTATGATTAGAATTGTGCATTATATTATACTTTATAAAAGCACAGTTTGTCATTAAAATTCAGCATTCAGGGTAATTAAATGTATTATTTTATTAAGTATAAATCAAGCTAAAAAGCAATCACACTGATAATTGTTTATCTGTTTTGATATTTGATATGTCCCTTATATCATTGGACACAGCAGTAGAGACTGGGATAGAATACACTCTAATTTAAGAATTCATCTATCATTTATTGCTTTTATACCATTAATAGTTCCTCTGATTATTTTGATATTCAAGTTCCTTCATAATTTTCTTAAACAAAGTATTTTTTGGGGGATAAATCTACTTTATATTCTGATGAAAACCTATTTAGTAGAATTTAAATAGATAAATCAGAAGAATTTGAATAGATAAAGTGGCTTAGGATTATATTGGCATTTATTTTATTACTTTCAAACCATGTATATATTATGCTGGATCAGAGAAACATTGATATGGGGATAATGATTATATATTTCATAGTAGTGAAGAAGGAAAGTAGAACTCTGCAGATAGGATGCTTAAGTTTAGTACGATAAATTCAATAAATGCATGTTGGTATGATATGCTTTTTTGCAAAAATAAAGCTTTTTTGATATCAGTAATGCTCTCACGCACCAAATTAGCTTTGCATAGAAGGGGTGGGATGATTCTGGAAAATTTTAGATGGTTTATCTTACCCTCTCCTATGGTACTGCATGTTATATTTTTATTAAAAGCTATGTATGTAAAAGAGTGATCCTGTATTCAGCCTCAAATGGCAATCTTCCCAGTCTTTCCTTTGCAGAAAGATTATATGAGAATGAGAGGGGACAAGTTTAGTTGTACTCCTTTGATGTTTGCTGTTGTTCATTCTTTTCCTTTGGATAAATAGTCATCAGTGGAATTTTTTATTTCTCTTGAATATCTGAAATATGAACAGTTATCAGTGGAATTGTTTATTCATCTTGAATATCCGAAAAAAAGTCAGCAAAGCCATTTTTGTCTCATAATTTGTAATAAATTTGTTGTTACCTATCATTTAAGGATTCTGTTGTCCTATAGTTTTATCAGTCTAAGTCCATTGCATAATATTTTCCTTTTTCGAGTTACCAGAAGGCTATGTCTTGTTATTTCTGATATTGTTATAATGTTATAGATGATTTATATAAATATATGTTACTAGACAGTATTATTTGAATAGGTACACTTGAATTTGTATGACCTTTTTGTATTTGATCAATCAGAGCCAGAAGTGGACAGGGGTATTATATGAGCTGTCTCTTTGAAGGTTTATAGTAGATTTAACTTATTCTATCAAAAACATGCTAGAATTATGTTAATGTGTTGATGTTACAATTTTTCAGTAACATTTATATTACCCTAGAATGCATGAGTAAGTTTGTTTCATTATATTACTTACTTTTCAAGAAAAATCTTAACATTTGTGTTCAAGATCTTTGCCTTTAACTTGAATGAAAAAGATATACATATTAATGAGTTTAAAGTCTGATATGTCTGTATTTACTGAAAGTCTGTTTAGTAGTTGGGTGCAGTTGTAGTGTAGATTCAGTTATTAAAATTACTGTACTTGCTTGTAGAGCTTCTGTATCTATCCAGTAACTAACCTTTCTTCTTATTTCTGTGGTGATGGTGGGCACGGAGGGGGGGGGAGGATGACAAGCAGAGTGGGAGGAGTGCTTCCTCTGGCTCTGCCTTGCTCTCCCCCCTCTCCTCTGTCACCATTCCATCCCCACATCTCTCTCTTCCTCAACAAACCATCAACTTGGGCAACGTGTGGTGTGATCCGTACTGATCTTCACTGTCACGACTCCTGGTATGGTGACTATGATGGGGTCTCCAACACCACCATCTTACCCTTCTGTTTGGTCATGTGTGGTGGAACTCCCAACAACTTCACCACTACCTCTATCTCCACCACCATCTCCATCACTGCAGCCCTTGCTGTTCAACACTCTCCAGGTACGGTCTGCCCTAGGCTCAGCGCACCGGAGGAAGTTGTCCTTCAAGAATGTGAGCAACGTCGTGGTTCAGCTGCTACACTCCATTAAGTACTCCATGGAGGTGCCGTTCTCAAACATGGCTATTCCCCCACAAGACAAGTCAACATCCATTACCAAGAAGGTAAGACATGTTATGAGATTTTTTTTTTCTCTCTCCCTCTCTCTCTTTTTCAGATGATTTATATGATTCATCAAAAAGAACCTTTGACTGTTATTGTTGCATTCCAATATCTCTTATCAGTCCTTTATAGAAAATCAAAATCTTGCATCTTCATTCAGACAAGAATGCAGATTGATGTATTGTTCTGTGGGTTGGTTTTTGTGTAAAGGCATAGATGTTTTGTCACAGATTTAATATTTAGATGTATAGTTGATACATTAATTCTATAACATAGATAGTATGTCAATGAAATTATCAATGCATCCTGAAGCTGCCCAGACTTATGTGCTCCAGGTATATGGCCCTTTCAATGGTATTTCTTTTTATACTCTTTGGTATGATAGCGTAGTGTGTATCTGTTATTGTAAAAATCCATAGACTATGAAACTTTCTTTTAACACCAAGAACCTCAAACTGCTTCCAGTATCTTTTATTATTAGATATTTTCTGTAGTAATAACTATTCATAACATGGACAACTTTAGGAAGCAGAAAGGAAAATCAGAGATGATATGATATTATGCAAGTTATCTTTGACCTCATGTGGCATCTTTCTGTATTTTAACACAAGCACAAGAAAGATTGCTTTGGTGCATACCCCAGTGCACCTGAATTAAATTAAATGCTGAATATGCTTAAGGTTATCAAAATACAGCATTATATTGTTGTTCACTTGGACCTATATTATGCAGGTGTAACACTGACACTCAAATCATGACCTCTGCATGCAAATCTACATAGATACGAATGCACTCACTTACAAAGAACAAATGCACTCATTTACAAAGAAACGAATG